>NW_022196902.1:22742965-22748430 GCF_008632895.1 Mastomys coucha
GGAACAGGCAAAGACTACCTTCTTTAGCTGTCAGGATATCTAGTCCCCGTCTGTTCTAAAGCACTACGGCTGCCAAAGAATTGATCTGTTTCTGGATATTAAGCACAGTTTCAGACATTTTTTGAAAATCGCTTTGAAACTGAGAAGTGAATGTATTATATTGGATCCTGGAAGTTGTTATCCCTGCAACTCCAGTACCAACACCTATGGCTATTCCTGTAGCAGCTAAGAGTGGCACAACTTTGACTGCCCTCTTATGTTGGGCAGCTATCATATCTACAACTGGGATTGGCAGGGGCTCGTTTCCCTGGATCACTCCCAGTCCAGGGAAAAGAAGTACTAATGTGCAAACTCCTGACCAGCTAGCAGGTAGACGATGATATGCCTGAGTTCCACAAAGAACTGATGTGTTTTGTATTATAGGGCATTGTGGCAAAGATGATATACCAAGGGTTATGGTTTTATTGCAGTATAGGGAGCTCAGCATTCCCACTGACTGAGTCCCAGAGACCTTAAAACAGGTTACCACACCAAAGAGAGGGACAGAGGTAAGGTATGGCGTCATGGCAACACTAGAGCCAGGGAGCTGACAAAGGGTTAAGGTAACGTTACTTGGTAGTATCACCAGAGACGCAGTAAGTGACAATTGTTAGTTCCAGGGGGTACACATAACCAGGACTCTTTAAAGTGTCTAGGTCTGGTAACATTAAGGAGTTTGTGTGTCAAGGTCAAGGTCTGAAGTAAAAGGCGAAATAACAAGTTAGTACCATTTATGAGGGGTGATGTCAAAGAGATAAGGACCTCAGAGAATTGTTTGATTATCTCCCCTACTTTTTCAATATTCAGGGGTTGGGCAACTGAGACATAATTTCTCTGAATATGGATGGTACTTACTGGGGCCCCACGCTGATTTTTACGATAGAGCTTACCAACAACTCTTGTCTCCCACCTGGAATTCCACAAGTCTTGTATGTAGAAGAAAAAAGTGTCTTGCAATGTTGATAGAAGAAATAATTGATCCGTGATCCAAGCATATGTATTTGACAAGACCAATATGGGTAGCCACCATATTCGTCTGACGATTTTCTACAATAATCTTCTGTCTGGTTGAAGAGAAAGCAAGTATAGAGATCATAATATTTAGATTGCATTACAAATACCGGGTTGATAGCAATTTGGATTGGTTCCTGGCATCCAGCTATGGAGTAGTTTCCTGACCCTATTTGGAAAGACTGTTTGTTATCTGTGGGGGTTTCTTGAACCTCGAATCTCCAGATATAAGGGCTACCCTGGATAGAAGTGAACAGCAGGGGGAGGATGAGAAACCCATGTCTAGTCCAGTGAGGTTGAGCTTGGCTGCTGGAGTGGAGTCTCATTTTCTGGGATTGGTGACAAAGAAGACAGTCTTGTTGTCCTCTGGAGTTTAATAGAGCATGGTCCTGTTAAGATTGATGTATATGAAGAAGAGTCATTTTTAAGTGGAGGAATGAAAGTTTTGAAGTGAGACAGATGGACCCAATGAGAGAATCCCTCAAGTTTAGCAGCTGTAGGGTTCACAAGAATTACTTTAAAAGGGCCCTGCCACTTGAGAGAGAGAAGTGAGGGCCGATGACCTGGAGGGGATAGAAGGACTTGGTCTCCAATGTTGATAGGTAGTGGATAGGAGACAGTGTATGGCCGAGGTAGATGGTGGTCAGCAAAGTTCCATAGGAGAGAACAGAGGTGGCAAAGTAATGGGATAAGTAGATGGTCTGGGAGGGGAGAGCATTTAGGTGAAAGACCAGGAGTTAGGACTGGACGTCCATACATGAGTTCAAAGGGAGAGATGAGGAGAGGTCACTTTGGGAGAGCTCGTAACCTGAAAAGAGCCAGGGGTAGGAGTTTTACCAATCAAGATGAAGTTCTTGTGACAGCTTAACAAGAGTGGTTTTTAAAGAGTGATTAGTTCTTTCTACCATACCAGAAGATTGAGGGTGGTAAGGAATGTGAAAATGCCAGGGGATATTTAGAACCTTAGATAGTATTTGAGAGACTTGGGAAGTAAATTTAGGACCATTGTCTGATTGGAGAGAGTCTGGGACACCAAACCTGGGGATGATCTCTCGGAGGAGGAGATCAGAGACTGTCTGAGCCCTTTTGTTAATAGTGGGAAATGCCTCTACCCACCCTGAGAAGGTGTCTATCAAGACCAGGAGGTACTTGGCATGCCTGACAGTGGGCATGTGGGTAAAGTCAAGTTGCCAGTTAGTTCCAGGAAGGGAACCTCTAGTATGATGGGTAGGAAAAGGGGTGTTATGAGACTTTGAGTTGGGGTCAGACTTTTGACAGATTTTGCAAGAAGCAGTGATAGATTTTAAGAAGCTTAAGTCCTCAGGAGTAGGCTGTAGAGAGAGAAAGGATTGAGCTTGGTACCTGGTAGAGTCAAGAAATTGGATGACAACAGGAGAATGGTGTTTAGCAATAGAGGGGTTCTGGACGTCCCAGACTCGGGGATCTACCTGAGAAGCTGGTGGTAAAGGAAATAACATGGTAGTGTTAGTAGGTTGCCTGTCTAGGAGAAGGAGCAGAGGAACCACTGGCGAGCCTGGGTTTAGGCTAATGTGAGTTACAAAAGAAGTAGAGACTCCCAGTCTAGCTAGAAGATCCCTTCTCAATAAGGGGACAGGACATGTTGGCACTACCAAAAAGGAATGAGTGAAAGGTACACCCCTAAAGATGTAATTAAGTGGTGGGGTCTGGAGAAGGAAGTAAGGTTGTCTTCCTACCCCAACAATAGGAGAACGAGAAGGAGAAGTGGGCCCCCAAAACTCCGTCAGGACCGAGTAAGTGGCTCCAGTGTACAAGAGGAAGGAGATGGACCGCCCACATACCACGATATTTACCCGGGGCTCTCTGCTAGTGATGGCAGTGGTTGGGTCAGCGGAGCTCGGGCCTCCTCAGTCAACCATAGCCAAGCCTAGGAGATCAGTTGGAGAGTTATCTGGGAGTGATGTTCCTTTGTTTTGCATAACATGAGGGCAATCTACAGCCCAATGTCCCTCTTGATGGCACCTAGGGCATGGCCCTCTTGGCTTGTGGAAGTTAGGGCAGGATTTTGCCCAATGACCTTTTTTACCACATTTGTAGCAGGTGCCTGATGGTCTCTGAGTCTTAGGAGACCATGAGTCTAGGGTAGTGGCTGGGGCTGGTCGGATAGCCTTTGCCAGCATACGGTATTTTTGTTTGTAGATTCTATCATCTCTCCCATGGTACACTTTGAAGGCCAGCGCTAAGACTTCTGCCTGTGGAGTTAGGGGTCCCCTCTCCAGCTTTTTAAGTTTAGCTCTTATGTCAGAGTAGCTCTGGGAAAAGAAGTAGGTCATCAAAAGTTGCTTACCTTTTGGGTTTTCAGGGTCCAGATTGGTATGCTGTAATGAAGCCTTCATAAGGCATTCTAAAAATTGAGATGGATTCTCCTGCTTGTCCTGGACAACCTCTTGGAGTTTTGTAAAATTTATGGGCTTTAAGGCCGCTTTTCTAAGACTGGCCAGAAGGCATGTAATGAACCTGTCTCTGGCTAAAATACTACCTGCAGAATTGTAATTCCACCGGGGATCCTGTTTTGGCACTGCCTCAGAGCCAATTGGGTATATGTTGTCTGTTTGGTGAATCCCATCTGCATTACGCTCTTGCCTCTTCCCAGACTCTTCTGTGTTCCTCAGAAAGTAAGTTGTTAGTAAGGATCATATAAACATCATGGAAAGTCAAGCTGTAAGATTGAGTGATATATTGGAATTTATTAAAGAGTATAAATAATAAACTTTAATAATAAAGTTAATAAACTTTAATAAACTTGAAAGAGTTAGAAGTATAGGACCTCAGCCTGTTTTCTATTTGCGAAAGTTCACTAAACGAGAACGGAACATATACTCTGACAATGCCATCTACTCCAGCAACTTCCCTTAGAGGTAGGACTGTTGCTGGGTCAGGTGTCTCTGGGGAGGAAGGACTTGAAGGTTTGGCTGTAGCCTTAGAGCAGGTGACAGGAGGAATGAAAGTAGCTGCCAATGTGGGGCCTTTGGAGCTGCCCACAGCTGGCACGGAAGGAGAGGGGTCTAGAGAGGGAGAGCTTGCAGGCTCTGGAGTATCCTGGTGAGGAGGAGAAACTGAGGCAGCAGTTTGGGTTTTTGGCAGCATGGAGACAGTTTTGGTGGTGAAAGGGGGGTGGTTCATTAGCTGGATCTAGCATTGTAGTCATCTAGAGGAGGTTGAGGTTGTGTAGATTTCATGGCTAAAAGAAGTTGGGTTGGGGAACAAGAAGAGCACAAGGAAGAATTGGAATGGAGAGAGATAAATGTTTGGAATTAGGGAACCTCCTTCTATTTACCAGTTCGCTGGCAGTATGTATTAAGATCCCTTAAGATTGTTGGATCTAGGGTGCCATTAAGTGGCAACTTTGAACTCCCATCTAGTTGATATTTAATCCAGACTTTATTGCAGAGATATATTAATTTTGATGTCTTCAAGTTAGGCATTAGCTTTAAAGATTTGAGGGTTTTTTTTTAGGAGACATCCCAGTGGGAGGCCTGGAGGTACTGGTCAAAGACATTCTGGTACCCATTGGTGGGTGGTTGGATGTTCCTACCAGCGCCCTGAGAACAATCCAAGCACCAAAGAATTAACAGCCAAGGCTAGTGGTTCAAGTCGTCATGAGAAACCCCTAGTGGCAATCCAGCAGCCCCCGGCAGCCTGCCGGCCTGCCGTGGGAAGGCAACCCACTCTGAACCCAAGGTTTTGATGGCTGCTAGAGCCCCATGAAAAAAATTAGGAAAGAGAGTTGCTTCCGAGGGAGGGGCACCAATGGCAGAAGTCCTAACGTGTATGTCAACTGGGGAGGCTTGACTGTAAACCTGTGGTTTCCAGAGAAGGTTGGCCAGGCCTTATTTGGAAAGATGGAGGTCGTCCCCTTGACTGATCCTATTAATTAATATGCCGGTGTCTGTGTGAGAATTATAATGGACTGGTAAATGGAAAACATGGAACTGAATGGGACCTGAGTGGGGCTCTGCTCACGTGGTAGAAGTTTGTAGTCCCGTGGCGCTTGGCTGCAGCTCCGGTATGTCCCATGGTGCCTGGTGTCTTCAGCGAGCAGTGGCTCCCAGCCGCCAGCTGAGGGGACCTAGAACTCACATCCTGATAGCAGCCGCAGTTGCCACAGGGGACCGCTCCACGTGGTCGTGATCTCTGTTGGCCCTGCCACAGGGCAGCGCAGCCAGTGCTGACACAAACCGCCATGTCTCGGGTTTCGGCACCAAATGATGTGTTGGAGTGGCAGATTGCATCAGAACATATCACGCTAGGCCCAAACAGTTCCACCTGTAAGAGGTTTAATTGAGAGGGAGTAGGGGTAGTGGCACCGAAAGAGAGGAGAGAGAGAGAGAGAGAGAGAGAGAGAGAGAGAGAGAGAGAGAGAGAGAGAGAGAGAG
>NW_022196902.1:22748530-22759991 GCF_008632895.1 Mastomys coucha
TGTGTGTGTTTGTATGTGTGTGTGTGTGTGTGTGTGTGTGTGTGTGTGTGTATATGGGTTGTGACGTAGCAGCCACAGGTAAAGGTGGGAAGTGAGCCTAACGGATTCTGGGAATATGGTGGCTGTTGCCCTGACAACAGGTCTGTGGACCTGCCCATGTATCACCACAGGCTCTGGATGTTGTGAAGCTAACAACTGCAAAAATTTCCAAAACATGAGTCGTCATTTTTATTTGAAAATATAATTTAATCTGTTGGGGAAATGTTCATCTTCAACTAATCTGAGAAGGCAGGGTTTATTGTATTAAATCAAGAGTCACAAGAAGTGCAATAATTGCTGCAAATCATTAAGGTCACCAACATATATAATCCCAATTTCCAAACACCTCCCTTACTGAGATTGTGATTTTGAATACTGTGTGTGAAGAAATCAGCCAGGTCAAGACATACTTAAAAGTCTACACCAGAACTGAGACCTGGAGGAAGGTTTTGAGATGTGCAAACAATTCATCATGTTTTTAAACCATTTCTTAGGTATGTCTACAAATGCAGAAACACTAAGACAGAAAATTTTTGCCTGCCCCTTTTGATTGTAAAATATTAAGAAGGAAATTTGCTGGGCTATCTCCTCAAGGAGCAAATATCACTTCTGTGCAAATACCAGCTCATAAGAGGGAGCTAAATGCACATGGGGATCAAGGAAGATGACAAAAATGGCAATATCTGGTCAAGCTTTTATGTTATTATTTAAATGGCTTCATTCTCACTGAGAAGGCCAACAGCATAGGGGAAGTTCCATTGCATTCCTGCTGCATCTTCCTTCAGTACCCTGTTCCACTCTGTGTACTCCCATTCTTCCTTATGTAGTTTTTCCATCTCTCAACCCACTCTCTGTCTCTCTCATCTTTTCTGTCTCTTTGGCTCTGTCTCTCTTCACCCCTTGACCCATCCCTTCATATTCTCACATGTTAAATCTCACAAACATATCCACAATTGTAACTTATTGCTGTTATTAGGAATTAAGCCACTGTGTAAGCTCTTTTATGCCTACCAACTATTTCCTATAGTTTTGATTCCTTTTAGTTTGGTTGGATCCATGCTTTGTTTTTGTTGTATGTTTTTTCTTTGTTTGTTCTGTTGTTGATGGTGTGTGGTTGTTGCTGTTCCTAGCTTTAACTATATATGACAGATTCTTTGATGGAAGTCATAGTGATAAGAAAGGTACACTAGAGTCATTACTAATGTTGGGTTTTAAGTCAAAGAACAATTTGTAAAATCAAAGCATGGACTCAACAATACTCTTCCTCCAGAAAAACTACATCTCCTAAGGTTTCACTTTCCCAAAAAGTGCCCCAGTTGGAGTCCAAATATTCAGATGATGAGAATAAGAGGGGGCATTTCATACTCAAACCACATCAGTATCCACTTGGGAATCTAGTATTGCTTGAAATCTAAGGAAGGAGTGATAATTTTTTACAGAAATATTTTTTCCAAAAAGACATTGAAAGCAGAAATAGAATGAATAAAATATGTGGTACACAGGATAGACTGGCCTGCAATAGTCCCATGATGCTTATGGAGGAGTCTTACACTTCAGAACCATCTCCTTCTACTTAATGGTTTCTTCTGCCACATCTCTGAAATTGTTTCTTCTGCCTCTGACTTTTGTGAAGGATCTTACTGTATTTGACTGAAAGAAGCTCCTTTCTGCTCCACTTACAAAGGAACTTTGAAGACTCAAACTCTCTTCTAGTCTGTAGTATGCTAATAAAAGTAAGCAAACAAACAAAAAAAATCACAAACTACCTTGTATGGGAAAGAAGAACCAGGAGCCTTGGGATGATACTGCAAGGGTGATTAGGTTTTTTGGGAAATGGTGAAACATGAAAACAGAGTATTTGTTGCTCAAAACTGGTAAGTTATCAGTACTTATATATAGTTCAAACTAAGAGTTCTCTTCTTTTCTCATTGTAATATCTGAAATCTGGCAGAAATTATAGTAAAAAGAAAACCAGTTTTATCAAGTAATTAATTCCATAAACACTCACTTTGTCTTTCTCTTGCTCACTTCCACGTCTCCTAGTTCACAGTTTCATTTCAGCATTTTGAATTTTCCAGTCTCATCAATCAACTGTGAGGCCAACACTAATTGTGGGGTTTCATTTCCCTCTCTACTACACTAATGTACTGTCTCTGATGGTGGAACACAAACCTCTGACATCTGCTGGCTGAACACTTTGGCTCAGACTTAACTTAGTTTCAATAGCACTACAGTTGTTTTCTGAACAAGTAAAATTTTGATATCCAGTTCTCTAGGATAACACTCTGAAATTTTTCATTTTTTGTATAATTAATGCTGAAATATTATCTACTAATATAATTCACGCACTGAAGGCAGTTGAGGAATCCTGATATCACTCACCAGGAAGACTTTTGCTGTAAACTACGAGACTGTTTATCTGCTCACTCAATGCTAGAATAGTGTTCTTTCTGTTCATTTCATCATTCATGAAAGAAATATATTTGCTGACAAGCATTTTTGCAAGGCACTTATTATTTTTAAGTCCAAGTAAAATATTTTATAGGTCTTTTCCTGCAACCATTTACAGCATATTTGAGAGTCTTTCTTGGATAAAGTCGCTCTCTTTTTATGCAACCCTTATAAATTGCCAAATTAAATAACATGCCAAATAAATATAATGCCATTATGATTTCAAGGCTCTCTTAAATTGTATAGTTTTGTTTAAAAATTGCCACAGATGGATGAGCCATGGTATCATCAACCTGTAATCCTAGACCATAGGCAGTAAAATCCGAAGATTTAGAAGTTCAAAGTCATTGCCAGGCCTATAGGTAGGTAGGGCTAAGTGAAATAATATCTCAACTTTTCTTTCCCAACAATTACTATAGAAAAAAAAGTCTACTTATAAAATCTTGGGTTTTGTTTGTTTGTTTTTGAAATAATATGTACACCTCTATCTCTATTTATCTACATATATCTATCACATATCTATATCTATACACACACACACACACACACACACATATATATATATATATATATATAGAGAGAGAGAGAGAGAGAGAGAGAGCATGTGGGGATACATGCACATATATAATGCATACATGGAAGTCAGGGAGTGAGTTGTCACCCACAGGAGTTGCTCTTTTCCTTTCCCCAGTGGTCCGGGGGATCGAGCTCAGTTCTTCAGTTGGGCAGCAAGCATTACTACTGAGCCATCTGGACACCTTGCTACATAGACTTTATTGAAGCATTTGATTCAAAGACATAGAAAATACAGTATCAGTTTGCAATCATCTTTAAAAGTATAGGAGATAATTTCAAGATATGTGAATTTATGTCAGAATCTTAGAAATTGTCCCAAATTGTAGCATCTGTACTAGAGTACACAAGTATATTTATATTTAAAAGAAGTTAACTTATTTTTATCTTATACAATGCAAACATAAATTATGAGTTCTTTTATATTATAAAAATTATATGTAATGCCATAATTAACTAATCCACAGACTATATAATAGAAAGGTGTATAAACAAAACAGAAAGCTTGCTTTGGTTTACTTTCTAAAAGTCACTATGATTCTCCAATGTTCCTGTGTGACTACCAAACCCAAAAAAGTCTATTACATGGGAAAAGTCATATGAAGACAGTTTGGGAATAACAGCAGAAGGGAGACAGATACTAATGTCTGACCATGGCAAGATTCAGGAGAACATAGCTGGTAGATGACACTGGAAAAGATGCCACATGTGATACAGATGGAGGTGCCATATTTTGAAGGCAGCTTTATGAAATTATTAAATTGACTATTAACTTTGAGCATAGAAGAAATGGTCATATAACTTAATTATGAACAATTATAAAAAAAGATGTTTTATTTTATTTGAGAGAATCTTATTGAAGGAATCACTAAATCTTCAGAATTATAAAGAATAAAACAAAGGAGGCTTAATGAATCGCACATATGCTCTAACAAATCTCACATAATGAAATCTAAGATATACATACATGCAAACAAGCAAATTTATAAAGAAGTTGTGATATGAAATAGTACACAGCACCCCACTATTTGCAAGCATTTATCTCCCAGGCATCATTTAGTTTAATTGGCTGTTGGGAGAATTTTTGCATTTCATGTGCTATTGCTTTCTCCTCACATAATGGAGTCACTTTCTACAAACAGTGCCTGTATTTTCAATCAGCTTTAAAATTTATCTCAAATTTAATCCATATGTGAGATTAAACATTCATCTACAAAAATATTAAATTCAGCAACAAAAGACAGGGGAGTGGACAATTTTCATTACTAGAAGAAAAACTTGAAATACAATGGTTCTCTTCTCTCTCTCTTCTCTCTCTCTCTCTCTCTCTCTCTCTCTCTCTCTTTCTCTCTCTCTCTCACACATACACATACACACTTTCTTTTCCTTTTCATTTAGGATAATATGAATACCAAAACCCCAAATACCCAAAACCACCACAAAACTCAGAGTATAAGGGAGGGAGACAAATGAGCAAGAATACAAGCTGCCCAAGCATGAAGACCTGGGCTCACATCTTTAACTCCCATTTAAGAAGCTGGGGGATGAATTCACTTCCAATTTTTCTCTTCTTTGAACTTCATCTTTTCTCTCACTGTCTTTATGCATTAGTGGTATTTCTGAGCAACAGGGCATTGCTGTACAATAATTTTCGAGTTTGCTACAAACTCGGCTCCAATTTCCTAGTAATTTGAGTAGGCAACCACAGCTGCAATTTTGAGACAGCCAGTGACTTCTGATATTGGCCATTTTCCTGAAAAATAAAAAAGAAATGGAGTTACTCCCTCAATTTTTTTTTTACCACTAATAGCAAGCCTTTGGCAGATTCCAAAATTTGCATATAATTACCATTAAGTAGAACAAAAGCATAATTTCTAACAATAACTTCTTTAAACTGCAACAGGAATGAAATCCAGCCAAGTGCAGCTGTGTAACATTTTATAAAGTATTATAACAGGATGCTTTTCATAGGAATCAACACATAAGTTCCTGTTTGCCACACTTGAGACTATGGATTACTCAGAGAAATGCCTATTTATTTTTAGGCCCATAAGTTGTAAACTTTGACTTAAATCAATTACAGAACACTTTGATATTCATATGGTTGTTTAAAATTACATTGTATTAAAGATAATTCATATCTAGTCCTCTAAAAGAACACCTTATTTAACCTTGTGAAATAATATTAATTTGTAAGCCTCTACAATAAACTAAGTTTTAGAGAAAAAAAATTGGAAAAAATGTATTTTTAGTTTGACCATAATTTATGTAAATGAAGCAAGTGAAGTATGTGAAGAAGCATGTCTTCATTTTGAAAAGTATTGATTTCCAATCTAAATTACTTGCATAAAGCAGTTCTGAATCGTTATAATAATGAAGACTCTTGCACTAAGAAAGTAGGGGGTAATGTCAGAAAATTGATGGAATAGAAAAGTAGACTTTTTCCCCACAAGAAGAACACTGATATAATAGTAATAGATAAAACAGAAAACTTGTATCCAGAATCAGGTCAAAACCCTAATACCCAAAATCACCACAAAACTCAGAGTATAAGGGAGGAAGATAAATGGGCAAGAATACAAGCTGCTCAAGTGTGAGGACCTGAGCTCACATCTTTAACTCCCATTTAAAAAGCTGGGGGATGAACTCACTTCAGTAAGAGACCCTATCTTGAAGGGTAAAAAGAAGAGTGATAGGCCAGGACGTCCTTTGCCAGAGTATGTGCATACTTGTGTGAATGCAATGTCTATAACATGCTCATATAGTTTACAGTACTCACATAAAGACAGACACAATTGAAAGTTCATTGAAACAGGTAAAATGGGGAATTTATTTTTATGTACCAAGTTTTCTCATGATAACAGACTATCTCAACACTGAGAAAGATTCCCCCAACCTAAGAGATCTTTATTCAGGTATGAGACATATCCCAGGTTTTTTATCACACTAACATAAGGATTGTTTTCATTTTGGGTCACAAGGAAAACATGATGGCTGGCTCTCCATGCCTTTGCCATCAGGGCCAGCTCTATTCTGCACAGGTGTGGAATGGGTGCTGCAGCTGATAAGCAGTGGGGACAGCTTTCCAACTCTCATGACTCCAGAGCTTATTTTGAGCAGCAAGGAGCTGCATGAGGAGAACATCTCCCTTGTGCCCAAGACATGATTTTTTTGTTACCCAATAAATTGTGACACAGGAGAAATATCCAAACTTACTCATCTATTTCTGAGTTAAGAATTCTCTGAAAAATAATTCAGTAGAATTTTCTCATGAACACTTAAAAAGATAAAGAAAAACATAATGGAATAAAGTAAGTCATAAATAAAAGAAAATCAATAGAGAAAAATGAATCCTAAAGGAAAAAAATTTGAAGAACATGAAAAACCACAATTATTGACCTAGAAAGTTTTATAATGATAAAACAAAAACAAAACAAAAAATACAACTTTGATGGCAGTCTCAACAGGAAGATGATTAAGTAAACCCAAAAGCAGAGACAAAAAAAAAAAATGGAAACTGCTGAGGGAGCTTAGAAGGGCTCATGAAATTCTGCCATCTGAACCATGTGTACAGGCGTGCAGTCCAAAGAAGAGACATAAAGTGGGAGAGACCTCAAAAGATTGTGTAAAGAAACATATGGTATTTCCTGGCCATGTACTTGACAACAATCATTTAGCTTCATATAGACAAAAGAATCGTTAAATAATGAGACAACATGTTGATAAACTCATTATAGTCCTGTGATTTAAACCAAAGATTGTTTAAATGCAGCAAAGGCAAATCAAGTTATTGCATAAAAAGGATTATACATCACTTTCAATAGGTCTTGCAAGACTTTCAAAATATGATTTATTTTAAGAGCTGAAAGAAGAAATATATTGGCAGAAATATTATACTCAACAAAACTATATTCCAAATATAAATAAGCGTTAAAAAAAAAAACAAAACAAAAAACTGAGGCTCCTTTCTCTTTAATTACTCTAGCTTGTATCAAATTGACACATAAAAACAGCCAAAACAGTTGATTTCTTCCAACTTGAAACACAAACATATCACTAGTAAGCCATAATTAGGTCATATCCATCCCTAAGATCTCACATTAAAGACATAAAGTAAGTTACATAGTTTTTACAAATTCAAACACATTAAAATTTAAAGTCCCCGTAGTCTCAGGTAGCAAGTCCTTGAAAAATCTTAAAATTCAAAGTTGTTATCTTAGTTACTTTTCCATTGCTGTGACAAAACACCATGATAAGGGAAACTTTTAAAATAAAGTGTCTAATTGATTTACAGTGTCACATGGTTGGAGGCTGTGATTATGGAGTAAAGGCATTGCAGCAGAAATAGCTAAGAGGTCAAACATTGACCCATAAGCAAACGGCAAAGAGTGAACACTAGAAATGATGTCAATCTTTTCAACACACCTCCTTCATCAATGCCTGCCACACCTCTAAACTCTTCTCAAACAGTTTCATGAACTAAGTATTCAAATATTTGAGCCTATAGGGGACATTATTGTAAGATCCAAGTAAACAGGGACATCTCAGAAAAACACCGGAAGGCCAGGAATTTCCTTAATAAGATAATAAGATCAGGAACTTTAGGAAGTTATGGGAACTCTCTGGAAGGGAAAGGCTAATTAACATTCCTCAGATCACAGGGTGAGAAACTACCTGTGGGTGGGGGCACATTCTGCAGGGTGGACCTTTGGTCACCTTCAGACAAGGGAAGTCTAAAGACCAATCAGTTTAAAAAGTCACACTGTTCTATCAATCACATTGTTTCTAATGACTGCTGCCCTGAAAATTGTATAAAACCTCACTGAACAAGCTGTGCAGGGTTGCCTCCTTTCTATAGGATCTGGACAGCCTCAGTGCACTAGAATAAAAATCCTCATGCTCTTTGCATCGATCAGGCTCCATGTGATTCACTCAGGGGGGCTCCGGTAAGCTAAGGCTCGTCAGGGTCTTACATTTAGTGCATTGGCCAGGAATTGACTCCTTGTGGGAACACATTGGAGCTATGAATTGAAGGTCTGGAGTTTGTTTGTCTTTCTATTCATCAAAGTCTGAGTCTCTAAGTCTGTTTGAACTTTTGCTTGCAAGTGTAGGAAGGCCTTAACATGTTGACTGCGGGGTTGGGGGTGGAGTGAAGAATGCTTCAGGCCCCCCTGGAGGGAGCCAGGAAGGCCCTGCAACTCTGCTCCTTCTGGAAACAGCAAGACAATATTGGCAGGAGTCTTGCTATAACTTGGTTTATCTGGCCCCCCTAATGTATGCAGGAGCACCTAGTTTGTTTCAGCATGGTTGGCACAGCTGAACAACTCTGTTACCTGGCTTTGTTATCTGTGTGTGGAGGATTACCTGGTGTCTGTAATTGGGCCCATGGAAGGGGCGAAAATATGTGTTGTCTTTCTCGGTGTTCATGGACCTGGACACCCACCCATGGTAAGGTCGAGCTGTCTGTGTGTAATTGTTTTTCTTTGTGTTTCTTGGTATCTTGCTCTATGTTCTTGCACTTAGACTGACAACATTTTTTTGGACATCAGACAGAGTGAAAGACAAGTTATTTACTCTCTGTTTCTCTGAATGAACCACTGGTAGGGACTTTTGACTTTCAGGTGATCAAAAACAGTAGAAGAGAGAGTCTTTAGGTCAGGATCCTTAGGGCACCTAGACCAAGGGCCCTATGTAGTTAACTAGAAAAAAATCTAGTGGAGGACCCCCCTCCAAAGACTTTCTTTCCCAAGACCCACCCCATAGGTTCTGGCTGTCAGGAAGAAAGAAGTATGGGAGGAGAGATCCAGACCTGAGAAATTTCTGATCCTCCAAGATTCTTCAACAGTGGACCTGTTACTCCAAGACCCTCTTCCTCCAAATCTCCCTACCCAAGCCCCCATGGCCCTGCCAATGCCAGGAGCCAGAGACATGGGGGTACCATCGATTGACCAGACTGTCCTCAACAGGGGGTTTCCCCTGACTAGACCTGACTGGGACTTCAGAAGGTTAGGGGCACCACCTGAAGGGGCCAGGTTCCATTTGGCAGCTCTCATGACAACCTACAAATTTGGCCAAGGTATGTGAGGTTAGACAGGGGTCAGATGAGTCACCTGCTCCCTTTCCAAAGTGACTCATGGAGGCATTCCATCAGTATATGCCCTATGACTCCAGCAGCAAGGAGCACAAATATGGCTTTCGTAGACCAGCCTAGTAGAAATATCAGGAAAAAGCTTCAGAGGCTAGACAAACTATGGGATAAGTTGTTGAGGGATTTAGTGCAGGTTGCTGAGAAAGTATATCATAAAAGGGAGACAGAGGAGGAGAAGGAGCAGAGAAAGAGAAAAAAATAATATGAAAGGGAGATGAAAAACAGAAAGAAAAGCAACAGGGAAGGAATCTACAGAGTCCTGACTCAGGCTACAGGACGAATACAAGATGTTTGAGACCTTGGACAGGGCACCCCAGGACCTAGACGGGTGGTTCAAGGCCTTTCTCCAGGCCTGGACTGGGATGGCAGAGATGGGGAGAGCCAACAGCCATTGTCCCCATCCATATGAAGCTTAGAGACCCAGCCTCCCTGGTTTCTGTGCACCAATATTTGATGTTGAGGGAGGCTCAGGATGGAATCAGGCCCCACATTACCAGACTCCTAGAACAAGGGAACCCGTGGAAGTGCCAATCAGCTTGGAATACTCCCCTTCTGCCTGTGAAGAAACCTGGGGCCCAAGACTAAGGAGGACTGTCTAGAGGGGACTAAACGCCTCTTGGAGGAGCTAGGAGGGCTGAGATACAGAGTCTCAGCCAAAAAGGCCCAAACCTGCCAGAGAAATGTAAGTTATCTGGGCTACCTGCTGAAAGAACCAGTGCTAGCTCTCCAACGCTCCAAAGGAGACCATCCTGCACATCCCTCCTCCACAGAGCCCCAAACAGGTACAGGAATTCCTGAGCATGGCTGGGTTCTGCTAGCTATGGATTCCAGGGTTTGCTGAATTGGCTGCCTCCCTCTACCCCCTGACTAAAAATGGACAACCCTTCAATTGGGGTGAAGAAGAGCAACAGGCTTTTGATGCAATTAAGCAGGCTTTACTGGAGGCCCCTGCTCTAGGACTGCCTGATGCCAGCAGACCTTTCCACCTTTATGGAGCAGAAAATAGGGGGACAACCAAGGGAGTGCTCACTTGGGAGCTGGGCCCCTGGAAGTGACCAGCTGCCTATCTGTCAAAGAAATTAGACCCTGTTGCTGCTGGGTGGCCTGCTTGTCTATGGATAGTGGCAGCGGTGGTGGTTTTAGGTAAAGATGCTGATAAATTGAATCTGGGACAAAATCTGACTGTGTCAGCTTCCCATGTCTTGGAGAGCATTGTTTGCCAGGCCCTGGACTGATGACCAATCAATGCCCTCATGACTCATTATCAGACTCTGTTACTGAACTCAGATTGGGTGACCTTCCTGCCACTAGTGGCTATCAACCTGGCCATTCTGCTGCATCTGACCCTGACTTCAATCCACCAGCACATGTTTGCCCGCAGATTCTAGCTGAGAACCAGGGATGGCACAAGGACCTGTCGATCAGTTGCTTCCCAATGTGGAGGTGACCTGTTTTACTGATGGCAGCAGCTACCTGATAGAGGGACAGTGCAAGGCAGAAGCCACCATTGTGAACAGGTGCCAAGTGGTCTGGGCGGAACTACTTCCTCAGAGAACTTCAACCTAAAAGGCAGAGTTCATAGCCCTGACCAAAGCCTTCGACCTGGGGGCAGGAAAAAAGATCAACATCTACATGGACAGCAGGTATGACTTTTCCACAAGGCTATATATCAAGAGAGAGGACTACTCACATCAGAGAGGAAAGAAATAAACAAGCAGGAAATCTTGGATCTGATGAAGCCAGCAACTCTGAGTATTATTCATTGCCGAAGACATCAGAAGGGAAGAGACTCAGTGTCCCTGGGCAATAACCAAGCAGATCAAGTGGCTATGCAGGAGCCTATCTTGGTTATGGGTCTGCAAGGGACACCCACTGGGAATTGGGACTGGACTAAGAGATGAGTCACTTAGAACCTACTGAAGTAAAAAAAAGGACACAGATTGCTAGCCTCTACCAACTATTACCAAGAGAAGGTAGGACAATGGCATACACAAGAAGGAAAACTATACTCCCCAGAAAGTAAGCAAAAGACTTACTAGGCCAAATGCACAGATGAACTCATTTAGGGGATAGAAAGCTTGTCCAAGCAGTTAAAGACCATATATATGTGGAGATATATATGGTTCTGGGGCAGAAAGACAGTAGAACAGTGTAAGATAATTTTTATGCAGCCAAGAGTAAGCAGGGCAAAAGACCTAGGGGAGAACAGCCTGGAGTTTACTGGTAGGTCAATTTTACAGAAGTTAAGCC
>NW_022196902.1:22761470-22764174 GCF_008632895.1 Mastomys coucha
TTTTGTTCCTGCTTCTGACCTTTGGCCTTTACATTCTACAGAGGACCAGGGATAGGAGCTGTATACCTAATTCACGATAGCTTCAAGATTGAAGCATGTATAAAGAAAAGGGGGAAATGTAAGATTCGAGTAAACAGGGACATCTCAGAAAAACACCGGGAGGCCAGGAATTTCCTTAATAAGATAAGATCAGGAACTTTAGGAAGGTAGTGGAACTCTCCAGAAGGGATAGGCTAATTAACATCCCTCAGATCACAGGGTGAGAAACAATGTGCAGGTGGGGACACATTCCGCAGGGTGGACCTTTGCCCAACTTCAGACAAGGGAAGCCCTTGCCACCTCATTCCCTAAAGACCAATCAGTTTAAAAATCACATTGTTCTATCAATCACATTGAGTCTAATGGCTGCTGCCCTGAAAATTGTATAAAAGCTCACTGAACACGTTGTATGGGGTTGCCTCCTTTCCTTAGGGTCTGGAACGGCCTCAGTGCACTGAAATAAAAATCCTCATGCTCTTTGCATCGATCAGGCTCCATGTGATTAACTCATGTGGTCTCCTGTAAGTTAAGGCTCAACAGGGTCTTACATTATCATTTAAATCACTATACTTGTTAATAACTTAAAATACCTTATTGTGAATGTTAAATATTTTATTTAAGCCTCAAAACCACAAAGAAAACCACATAAAACATACATAAAAGAAACAATGAATTAAGGCACACTTATTACAAGATATCACCAAAAATTTTTGAAAACTCAATGAACCAAATGGGAAAGTAGAGAACTTTATGGGATAATTGAAAGTGAAAAGCCTGATGGGAAAACAAAACAGGTTTCTCCAAAGATTCAAAAATGGCTAATAGGTATGTAAGAAAGTATGCAACATCACTAACCATTAAAAAAATGAAAATGAAAAATTGGCATCCAGAACTTTATAAACAAGATAAAAACAAAACAAAACAAAACAAGTAGAAAACATTGTTTTTGTAAAGATATGGAGAATTACAGTGATGTCTCTGTTATGGAGAGTTTTGAAACTATAATTACCAGGTGATCCAGTAATTCTACTTCTCAAATATATTCAAATAATTTAAATTAGGTATTTAAAAATATTCATTAGGATTTTTAATTATTTTTTAAGTTTGTATGTGTATGTATGTTTGCATGTGGGTGGGTGTCTGTGGAGGTCACATGAGATCCTCTGGAGCTTAAGCTTTAGAAAGCTGTGACTTCTCTGACATGGATGATAGGAACCAAACAATTCAGGTCCTCTGGGAAGGGAACAAGTGTCTTAATCTGCCAGGCTATCCCCTCAGCTCCTTACGTTGTTGTTTTCAAGAGATATGTTCTCCATTCATCTTGTCAGATTTACTCACTATGACCAAGAAATATTTTTTTAATTGACAAAAGGACTGTATCAAGACCATCCTGTTTACACATATACTATTGCCCAGTCTTTAAAGGGAAGAAAACTTATTTTAATCAAATCCTGCATTGTTCTATTTATCTAAAAAATTATTAAGCTCATAGAACAGAAAATAGTAATGTATTTTCCAGAGCAGAGAGTAGAAGGTAAGGAGGAGTATGTGTATGAGTATTCATGTATACATATATATACATATATCCATTTAATGTATATGTATACATTATATATTATGTATTATATTATGTGCATATGTATATATATATATACATTAAATGGATGCATGCAGAAACTTAAATGAAAACTGAGAACTCAATTCTAAGCATTGGTATTATTCCCTTTAAGGCTCAGGGAACACAGCAGAAGAGAGGTGAGAAAAATCTTTTAAAAGCTAGAAGATAGGGAGAAGGGTTATAAAGTGATATATCCTGGGCATGATATACTTTTGCTATCATTAACTCATAGCACTTGCTTACTGGCACAAAGTTCCACAAGAATGATCTACCTATCTCTTATCAATGGATGTAAGAAAGGCTCAGAGGGACTCAACACATACAAGACACATACTCTGTCTTGGTGACTGGCAAATTCTTGAGAAGAGGGAGTCACTGTTTTCAGTTATGTACTCTTGATCTTGCCAGATTTTAATGACTAGCTGCAAAGGATGGGTCACCTGCATGGATCACTAAACAAAATAAAAAGTTACAAATGTGGGAACAATTTTTAACAAGAAGAAATTAGACTGACAAGGTATGAGAGAGAGGTAAAAGAGGATGGAGGAGTTGTACTAACTAACCAAAACATTATAACACATTTGTAACATTGTCAAAGAACTAAATTCATTAATTTTTAAAAGCTCTAATCATTGAGTATGTTTTGGAAATCTGCTATTACACAAAGTATCAATATTTCTGTGTGTGAAATTTTTAGGTTTTAGGCCATCTGTTAAATGTTCCTGAAACACACACACACACACACACACACACACACATACACATGCATGCACGCACATACACAAGGAACATAGAAACTTTCAAGTGATGATAGATGTTCATTATTGTAATTGAAGTAATATTTTAACAGATAAGTGCATATGTCCAATTTCATAAAATTTTACAGTACAAACACATATAATTGTACACCATTATACTTCAATAGAACTATTAATACAAGCAGGAATATGTATCAGTAGTTGATATATAAAAATATCATATAATTCCACCAGAGAGCTCCTAAACCTGATAAACAACTTCAGCAAAGTAGCTGGATATAAAATTAAC
>NW_022196902.1:22766995-22787626 GCF_008632895.1 Mastomys coucha
TTTTTTGGAGGGGAAACTGCGAATGGAGAAATTTACATGTAAATAAAGAAAATATCTAATAAAAAATATATAAGTTACTTATTTATTTTCTCATTACTTTTGTTAGTACATTCTACTTCAATTAACTTCAACATTGAAATTTTTTGCTTTTGTAATTTATTATAACAGAGTGAATCTGAGAGAGGGAGAGGGAGGAAAGGGGAGAGAGGGAGAGAAAAAGATAGAGAGACTGAGAGACATAGAGGTTTGAGTGGGGGCAAGGAACCAGGGGAGTAGAAACTGTGGTCAGAATGTAAAATATGTATGTGTGTGTGTATGTATATACATATATATATATATATACGTACATATATACATATATATATATACTGTTATATATACAGTTTATATATATATATATAAAATTTTGTCCAGTATAATTCTTGTCTCTGTTTGAGAATCTAGGTGAAGAAAATTTTCTGTGAAGAAAACTCAAAGCCTCATATTTATGGGAGTCTAAATTTTATAGCATATTGTGTCTTTCCTCAGCTAAAGTGCATTCATGGAGAAATTAATACTAGATTCATGAATGTCTCTAGCACCTGGAAATTGAAATGTTGAAATATTATCAAATAGTACTGTCATAATTTAATGTGCAGAACTTTCCTAAAGGGGAGAATTCCATTGAAGATAGGTCAATGTTAAAACTGCTTCTATATGGCAAAAATAATAATCTTTGAAAAAGAATAAGTGAAATAAAAAACAGAAGAATTTTAACATCACAATAATGGAAATAAATTATGAAGGTTATGTAACAAGTGTATTGCCAGTGAGTTGAGAGCCAGGAAAGAATGCAAGTGAAAGGGGAAGTTGAGATGGTATAATAAAACATAAAGTGTTTGTTTTGTTCTTAATGCAAATAGAAAGCACATAGGTGAAAATAGTCATGAAATAAGGGACAGTTAGTGGGAATAACAGACAAAGATGAACTAGCAGACAGATGGAGGGAATTACTCAGAGTATAAGACACAGAGTCACCCATACGGAAGAGAAGAAGGAGGCTAAAAGATGGAGAGACTATAAGAAGCAAGTGAACATATTTCTATTTGAGAACCAGAAAAAGAATTTGAAAGTAGATGGAAGCAATGCTTTACAAAAATGGCTAAATTTTTAGAACTGAAAAAATAACATAATTATTCAAATTGAGTCTAATTTTTCTCAAATGTAACACAGAAAATAAGATCAAAATATGTTATCCATAACTGAGTTATATTGCAATAACAAATTACTTAAATATATAAAAAGCCTATTATAACTATTATAACAAACATGTTTCTTATTATTGTGTTCATTGTAGATTTGTGTGCCATAGATATAGGTCTGCATTTGAAAATCCAAATGATCACCTTTTGTTTTTGGAACATTTCTAGTCTTGTCATTGAGGTAAAGGAAGGTAAAAAGAGCTAATGTCATACAATACAGTGCTTCATTAAGTTTCTGTTTGGTCATGACACAAATGGAAAAAAGATGTATAAACTTTGAACATTAAGATGATCTACTTCATTCTCATCTATAATTCATAGTGTCCAGATAGAGAAATAGTGCTATACTAGAAACATCCAACAGAAATGCGTTGTAGAGGATCGTTCACAATGGTTCACAGGGGAGTGAAAGGAAAACTAATGCTGCCTGTGTGATACTGGGGTTCCTGGAACCATGGACACAGCTGCATGGAAAGAATTCAAGAGCTCATGCTAATGACACTGAAGAACCTGGGGTCTTACAGCCCTACTGCCATGCTATCTATGCTGTGAGGACAGGCTGCTCAGAGTCCTGCTGGAGACTCATTGGCTTCCAAGGTTGCTGGACATCAGTGTCTTCCATTGTAGAAACCCAAAGACAAGCTTGCTGGATTGTCTGTGCTAACCATCAGAACCTCAAATGGAAGAAATATCAAAGACAAAGAGAGTGTCATAAATACAAAGGCTTGCAAAAGAACAATTTATATGAGGCTAGAATTTGGGGTTTAAATAAATGTATATCGGGCAGGGATTAAAATTGACCAAGTTTTCTAGTCTTCACTGAAGAACACTTACAGTATAAATCCTGACAAAGAAACAGAAAAGCCAAAATGAAGATAATAAAATACATTTGTAAAAAGTGGGTCAAATCTAAACATGATTTGATCACAAATGCACTAAGAGTAATAAATAGGTACAAACAAGATAGTACTAAAATATAAGGTCTCACTCTTGAAAACCAGAAGCGGTGAAGGTCACTGAGATGAAGTTACTTGAGATAGTTGATAGAGCACACATGCCAATTATTTTTCATTGCTAATGATTTTAATCCAAACTTTTAAAATTTGAAGAATAATGAATACATCACAAATAAATGTACAATTTCAGTGGAATCACACAAGTTATTAAATTTGGTTGAAAGATCAATCTGACATGGCCTAGAGTCATGCAAAAGGCGAGCCTAATTGAGATTAGGCTGGATTAGGCTGTGGAAATGTCTTTGAGGGAGTGTTATCTTGACTGATAAATGATATAGGGGAGTCCCATTTGGGCAGTACTGTCCTTTGCAAGTTGTCTTGAACTATATAAGAAAGCTAGCTGAATGTAAGCTTTCCTAAAAGCTAGCCAACAAGCAGCATTTTCTGTTTCTCCTGCTATAAATTTTTGTCTGCTAAGTGACTACTGCCTTGTTCAGAAGCAATGTGTGGAATGGCAAGCATCTTGTTTCAAGTTTCTATTTTGAACCCTTGCCTTGACTTACTTCAATGATAGACTGATCAGCACTGTAAGGCAAATTAAACCCTTTCCTCTCCAAAGTCAGAATAAAAAAGAAACTACAAAGACGTAGGCCTCATTTAGAGTGGGCTAGACAACTTGGCATCATTTTACAAATGGTGCTAATACTGCAAACAAAGAGAATGCAAGAGTCAGACACTCGTGGACACCTTCACTGAGGTTCTAGATCTTCTGAGGTCAATCGATCTGAAGCAAGGTTGTTGAATTTTCTGCACAGAGCTCCTGAGAGAGAAAAAAAATCTACTAAGAGAGGGCTGGAGACATGACTCATATATTAAATGTCCTTGCTGCTATTCCAAAGGACATGGGTTCAATTCTCAATACTCACATGGATGTGTGAAACCATCCATAATGCCAAACTAGGGATCCAGTGCCTTCTTATGGCATCCACAGGTTCCATGTACACACCTGATACACAGACATATTTGCAGGCAAAACCTCCATATTCATTATTAAGAGCAACTTGAACAGCATTAAACTATTGTAAATATATTGAAAGTACTGTATCCAACCATTGTAATACTCTTTTCAAGTACATAAAAATATTTTTTAAAAGTTGTCTACATGATATACCACACATCATATTTCAATAGTTTTCAAAAGATTGGAATACTAGGCAGTAGGCAGACCTGTGGTAAGCCAAAAGAGGGGCGGCCTGGCACAGAACAATGAGCTGTAACAGTAGTAGAGCAATGAGCAAGCCTTCAGGTGAGACTGTGAGGTCCGGTGACAGAATTACTAGGACATTTAAAGGAAAGGACTGGAGATCAAACTAGGATACAAGAACAGCCACTAAAAGCAGTGTTACATGGAAGGTTGTTGAGGAAAAAGAAGCTGGATGCCATTTGAAAAGCACTATCGTAGACATGGGGGTCTAACCTCAACAATGCTAAGAGCTAGTAGGGCATGGAATAGTATGGTGCAAGCATTGAAAGTAACTACAGGGCTGGTGAGATGGCTCAGCGGTTAAGAGCATTGACTGCCCTTCAGAAGGTCCTGAGTTCAAATCCCAGTTACCACATGGTAGCTCACAACCATCCTAATGAGATCTGATGCACTCTTCTGGTGTGTCTGAAGACAGCTACAGTGTACTTAGATATAATAAATAAATAAATCTTTAAAAAAAAAAGAAAGTAACTACATATCAACCAAGATTATGATAACTTGCCAAATTATTTGTTCAATTAGACAAAGTAACTAATATTTAAATTAATATTGAAATGATTTAATGCAATTCATGCAATTCTGCAGCACTGCAGAAAATATTTGCATAATCTTCACAGAAGAAGAAAAAAGAAAGTTTCATGCTTCACATAAGTACACAAAACCTAACACAGTACATGAATGTACTAAATGAGCAGAAGAGCTAGGAAGAGAGCCAACCAGCAAAGCCATAACAGCACCAGGGGAGGGGCAGAAGAGCTAACGACTACCCATTTAACAATAACAACAGACAATGACACCATTGTCATAGCTGACTAAGAGCTAACGACTACCCATTTGACAATAACAACAGACAATGACACCGTTATCATAGCTAACTCTTCTCAGTTACACTCTAGAGCACAAGCAGGCTGAAGACACAGAAAGATCCCACCTAAGGTAATGTAGTGGTACTTACATCGTTAGGAGTAAACAGCAGCCTCTAACTGCACTTGAGGTCAGTTTAATAAGAAGACATTCATCCTACATACAGCAAACATGATTCAATACACATGAATGGTAGGCCATGGAACCTAGAAGAAAGTATATTACTATCACTTTCCTAAATGAGTGTAATTTCTAACAATGTGCTGAATATATATATATATATCTTTATATCCACAGACAAGTATATCTCTCATTCTTTAACACTACTTTTTTTGTAGAGCAAATTGAGATCATGACAGGAAGCCACATTTTTTTTTTCAGAAATACAAGAACAAATGAACATGAGGTGCTCATCCCCATTTGACTTATCTACAATGTAATCACTATACCTAAGGCTTTGGGAACATCATGTAAAAGTTGCAGAAAGACTGTAAGAGCCGAAGAACCAGGATATCTGCTAAGAGAGGGACTGTACTTATTTTTTATACTATTATTGGTTATTTTACTTATTTGCATTTCGAATTATCCTCCTTCCCTGTTTCCCCTCTGCAAACCCCTATCCCATTCCCCTCCCCCACCCACCCATTCTGCCTCACCACCCTAGCATTCTGTTACATTGGGGCATTGGGTCTCCTCAGGACCTAGGGCCTCTCCTCCTATTGATGTCCAACAAGGCCATCCTTTGCTACATATGGAGCTGGAGCCATGGATCCCTCCATGTGTACTCTTTGTGGTTTAGTCCCTGGTAGCTCTGGAGGGTTTTGTTGGCTGATATTATTGTTCTTCCTATGAGATTGCAATAATAGTAGGAGACTTCAGTACCCTAGTCTCATGTCTAGATACATCCTCTATCAAAAAATAAAATAATCAAAGTAACATCAAAGTTAAACTACTCTATGGATCATTTTGGTTCCATGTTCTGCTTCGTCCTTTAGGGTGTTCAGGCACTGTTGCACACTGGATGAGGCAGAGCCTGGAATGGATTCTTCACAGGATCTTTGTCTGGCTCCAGTGCCAGAGAGGAGAAAGCCTTCTCCAATGCGCTACAGCTCTTTTGGATGTTATTCATTGAAACAGTGCTCTTGGTTGATATTCAGTGAAACAGCTTGCACAAACATTTTATTTGGGGTGAACAAGGGCTACTGTATAAACCCTTGGAGAGTGGGAAGGGATTTTTCAGGTGAGTGTAACTTGGCTGCAAATTAACGTACTGGAAATGCTTCACATGCAATGGAGAGACATTCCAGGTGCTTGCTGGGCAGGCTCCTCTCAGTAGAAAGGGAGTTGAACCAAGGACTATATGACATTCCTCAGGTACAGGATGTGTGATGTCAGCCTCCTCAAATAAGGTTAGGCAGAGAAGAAGAAGGTCTGCTGGAAAAGGGAGTCTTCCATTTTACATAGATTCCAGGGAGCAGCCCAGTCATTGTAGATGGCAACCTTAATCACAGGTTTTCCCAAGAGATCATTTGGACATTTATAGAACATACCATCCAACAGATAAGGAGGTACAGATTCCTTTCAGCAGTGTAGAGGTGCCATAAATTGACCATATTATAGGCCACAAACAAACCTTAATAAGGTTAAAAAACAAAAATCAAATTAATTTACTGGTTCCAATGAAATCACAGGAGAATAATATAAGAAATCAAGAAGGCTAACCTCAGAAAACACACAAATACTTGGAAACAGAACAGAACAGTTTTAAATGAACAGTGGTTCACTGAAGAAAACAATGGGAAACAATTTTTAAAATTCCTAGGGTCAAATGAAAATCAAAGTATATCATACCAAAGCTTTTAGAACACAGCCAAGGGAGTCCTAAGAGGACAGTTTATAGCTGTAAGCATTCACATTAAAATAAAAATCAGAGCTATCTCAAATAAACATCATAGTGAAGCATTACAGAGCTTCAGAAAAGCAAGATACCAAACTTAAATTCAGTAAGACAAACCAGGGCCGAAGTTAAATAGATACTACAAAAACAATACAAAGAATTAAGTACATAAAGAATGGAAAAAATCTCTGCCAGTTATTCTTCCAAAAAGGGCTTTTATCTAGAATATATAAAGAACTGTAAAACTCAAACATGAAAAATATGCCATGCTAAGCAACAAATGAGCCATTGAACATATGGGTCTTAAAAGAATGAGTACAAATAGTCAACAAAATCTTTAATATGTGTGTGACATGTCTAGACAGTAGACATGAGCAAACTAAATCCACTTTGAGATTCTCTCTCAAACCAGGTAGAATGTCCACTATCAAGAAAAGAAAGGGAAAGGAAAGGAAAGGAAAGGAAAGGAAAGGAAAGGAAAGGAAAGGAAAGGAAAGGAAAGGGAAGGGAAGAGAAGGGAAGGGAAGGGAAGGGAAGGGAAGGGAAGGGAAGGGAAGGGAAAGGAAGGGAAGGGAAGGGAAGGGAAGGGAAGGGAAGGAAAGGGAAGGAAATATGCAAACAAATGCAGGCAAGGTTGGGATATTATTTTCTTCAATGATACAGTCAATGAAAAGTAGTCCATGCCAAGTAAATAGCCTCCCACACATGCTCATTGAAGGAACTCTAATTAAATTCAGTAAGGCATGAACATGCATATGCACAGATGTATATGTGCATACATACACAAACACACACTCAGAGAAAGAGAGAGGAAGAGAGAGAGAGAGAAAGAAACAGAGAGACACAGAGAGACAGACATACAGAATCAGAAAAACAGAAAGACAGATATACACAGAGACAGAGACATAGAGAAAGACACAGGGAGACATATAGACAGTCAGACACACACACACACATGCACACACACACACACACACACACAGAGAAACAGAGAGACAGAAGGAGATCGATGGAGACAGAGAAAGAGAGAGATAGATACACAGAGAGAAGAGACAGAGATAGAGAAACAGACACAGAGAAAGACACAGAGATACAGATAGATAAAGACAGGCAGGCAGGCAGACAGACAGACAAAGACACACACACACACACACACACACATACACAGACATACACACAAACACAGACACACACACACACACACACACACACACGGCAGGAATTTGCAGTAATGGCCTGTTGAGAAAAAGAAAGTTTTCATCAAAATAGAGAGGGGTATGATAAAGGTCAACAAGTATGAAAAATGTCTAAAACTAATTATAGCAATGTATAAAGTTACCGAATAGTAAAAAGAATCATAGTGGGGAATTATAAAATTTCATAGAAGTTAAAAAATATTTATACATTAATGTATACAAAAATACCTTAATATGATAAAGAAAAATTTTAAATCACTAATAGAAACATATGGGCATAGGTAAGGACTTTTTAGGGAAGAAACAGAACTTTATTCCTACTGGGAAAGGGCAAGGGCTAAAAGTTAATGAAAGATTCAGATAGCACAATTATAATAGAATAGTACCTACATATAGTAGAAGAAAGGAAATAATGACTGTAAGTCCAGGGATTCATGGCATATACAGATAAAGGCATAAGACTTATTCATGGTCAATTAATGAACTTTTTGCAAGTTTTACTAAAAACATGCGATGCACTAGACACAGAATGCCTTGAGAAAATAGCAGGCATAAAACAAAGAGGGAGGGAACAGCAACTGTGAATATGAACCAAGTAATATAATGCCTTGATCAGACTGAAACATTAGACTAGAGGAACAAGTTCCTAGAAAAATCTAATCTGTCAAATTAATTCAAGTGGAAATAGAAAATAAACACTCATTGACTATTAAGTGGAAGCAGAGACTTTTGCTAATAGGAGGTCTTAGAAAATGTTCTGGTTGATTTCATGAACAAGTGATATTGTCGAGCACAGCAATAGTACACACATCAGAAATATAAAAACACTTTGCACACACATGCACACAAATACATATAAGAATTAATTTTCAAGTGAAAAACTGAGTCAGGCATAGTACATATGCTTGTAATCTCATCACTCCGAAGCCTAAAGAAAGAGGATATCTCATTTCAGGTCTGCCTGTGAAAAGAGTAAGATCCTGTCTAAATGATAGACAGATAGATTGTGTGTGTGTGTGTGTGTGTGTGTGTGTGTGTGTGTGTGTGTGTGTATTCGATTGATGCTAGACAGATAATTGATGATAGATAGATAGATAGATAGATAGATAGATAGATAGATACATAGATAGATAGATACATAGATAGATAGAAAATAGAATGATGATAAATGGTCTTAAGACTCATATGAGCACATCAGGATTATGAGATTATCTTCCTCAATATAATATCAAATAGTTTTTCAGTATTTATAATTTTCTATCCTTTTTACATTGTGTTATCTGATAAAACTAAAGTATGAAAGAAATTTCATCACTGTTAATTGCCTAGAATTACCCTTTATTTAGAAAAATTAGCATGTGGTCATTGCCAAAATGTGGCTGTCTGGACAAACCAAAGGAAGGTCATTACAAAGTAACAGTAGATGGCCACAGATGAGTGGCACCCTAAATGGACAGAGCATTAAGCTTGTAAGTGACTGTCATGAGGGATATGGGCAAACATAAGCACCTTTCCATACCCTCCCATGTAGGATACTGCTGTGTTATTATGTGGGTGTTAATATTACAGAGAACTCGGGAAATTACTCTCTTCTAAACATAACATTCTTGTGCCACTGAAATAAATATTAAGCCAACCCAGTGTTAATGGTCATCCAGGTCTATTTTCATAAGGCACTGGCATGGTCATGCCATCTTTGGAACCTACGCACAGGAGGTCCTGCTAGAAGGAGACAGATATGGTATATTACCAGTATATGTGCTGTCAGATGTCTCCTTCCCTTTTCTTTCTTATTTTTTAAGTGAACAAATAGAAAAAAAAGGTAATCACCAAGGTTTCAGAACAATGCAGTTGACAATAATGAAATGAAAGAAAGGATGAGAAAATCTTACTATTATTATTATTTTTAATGAACCATGTCTACCCAGGCACACATCCTAAAAAACCGCATGTGCAGCATGATACATTTTTCCCTTTGACCTAAAAGAAAAAAACAAACCCAAACTCAGTTTACACAAAACCAGTCCTACTTCATCTGAAGCTTGGGCTGTGCTGTTGGCCGTTTGCCTCTTGTAATACATTTTCTAAAACAGCACAAAAATATGTAGCACAAACACTACTTTTCAAAAGCCATCATTCATAAGATAACCATAATGCGTTACCCTGTAACAGTCTCAAGAAACATTAAACTCTTATTCTCAAGAGAAAGAGAAGCCTGTGTTACATCAGCCTGGCATTTTTCTGACTTGCTTAGTGTTGGTTGCCAACCCCTTCCTTATTCTGAACTCTAAAGCAGCAAACTGGAGAGCTACAGAGAGCCTGGGCTGCACTTTTCCTGCTAGCAAAAGAAAACTTGCCTGCTGGATCTAGGCAGAGCACAGGGGTGGGTGCTACACTCATGGTTCACACAGCAAAAAAGCAACACTATTCTGACTATTCTGCCTTTAGGGCATTGGCTAGAATTGTAATAGTTGTAAATATTGACACAGCCTACTTTTCCCACAGAACCATCTGGCAAAGTTAAGATACTGCTTATTGGTGTCTCTTTGTGCCACTAATCCTTTGATTTCTCAAGTTAATGTTATTTAGTACAGAAGAACACCAGTTTACATGGCACTTAGGCAGAAACAGCAGCTATTGAAATACTGACCTGAAGATACCTCTGGTTATAGTATTTATCCTGTTACAGCTCTGTCTGCTATAGACCTTAATGTGCATGCCCAGAAGAAAAGCATTGTCAGCTCTGCACATCCTCCAATCACTGTCTAATACCATACAACTATACCACTTCCTTACCATAGGAACAGTCCTATGAGTTCTTTATTAGGTTCCTCATAGATATTCAACAGGTATTTTTTCAAAACAAGTACAACAGACATAAGCCAAGAACAACATCTAAAAAAAAAAACTGTTTCAGTTAGTGGTGAAATGAATTCTTAAGTTGGAAATATACAACTTTTAGATGTTTTTAAATCAAATGAAGTTTGAAATGGGTTATAGAAGTGTTATTATTGGAAACCACATTGTCTTGGTCTGTTTTCTTTTTCTATAACTGAATGCCACAGCCTGGATAATTTACAAAGAAAAGAAATTTGTTTCTCACAGTTCTGGAGGCCGGAAGTTTAAGGACACAGCGTGGGTATCTGCTTGGCCTTCTTGCTGTCCTAACATGACAGAGGATGCTACATAGGGACATCTCTGGAGCATGTTAGCTCAGGTTTTCCTTCCAATTTTATTAAAGCCACCAACTGAATTATAGGTGGCCCATCCTCATGACATCATCTAACCCTAATTATGTCCCAGAGCTATCCTCCAAAATATAATGAATGAGTGATTGGGTGAATGAAAAATTAAAGAGAAAAAAGCTTCTAACAAATGTATTTTCTTGAGTGCATATTCTAACCATAGGACCCATTACTGAGCAGATACTAAAACATCCACATGCATGTTTTAAATGGCTACAAAGCTCTTCATTTAAATGAATGGTTCTAATTGTATCCGTTAGTTCTCTAAGACAGTATTGTCTACAGCTGGCAGTATGCTTTTTAGTGATAGGGTAAAAAGCAAATATTTCCTAATTTTTAGTAGCTTTTAATATAGAATTCTGTGATTGTACAAATATAACAATAAGCAGCTTTTACATGGTCAATTTTAAGTAAAGGCTATGGCAGTCAAGCATGATCAACCAAAATAAATAAATATTAATTCTCCAGACAGGGTTTTTTTTTTTTTTTGCATAAGACGTCATTTATATGAGTTTACTCCTTGAACATAATAAGTATAATGTGGTTCACTACTAAAATCATTGTTCTAAATGTCAGTGTTTCATCTTTCCCAAGCCCATGTCCCTCATTGCTTAAAAGAGAGAGGAACACGTTCTACCTATTTTGGAATACTCCATTGACTAATAGTACCTGATATTCAATGGCTCTAAGTGCTTCATATCTGGTTTGCAAAGGAAACTGCTTCATAACCTGACTTAACACTAACCAGATTTACTGGCAGTACTATCCATCACCTTCTGTTTGCAGAAGCCAAAGGGCTCAGATGACATGACTACCACTGGAAATCAACACAGCCATTGGTTCAGTACCAACTTCCACCATTTATAATCTCATCAGAAAGTCTGATAATCTGCTAATAATTTTCTTGGGTTCTTATACTCCAGCCTGCTAAGGAAAACAGAGTCTTCCTTATGGGCCTTGATCCTTCATCTTATACTGAAAATACACATGCATACTACGTTAGTTAGACCCAATGCTTTTGGGGTAGCCCAATAAGCTTATTTGAATCAAATCAGATGATACGATTTAATCTTTTCCCTGTGTGCCTAACAATCTAACTTAACAAATCATACATGTAATCTAAGTCTTTTTTTGTTACAAAAAAGAAAAGTTACGGAAAGTTCTTAGTTTTTAATGGTAATCTATAGCTAACTCAGCTTGCTCTCTTATGCAAGTGCATGAGAAACAGCTGGGTCCTACTAAACAGAAAGCACTTTTATGGTTTCTCTTAAGGGCCATTAAATCAACGTGATGAGAGCACAGCTGGACCAGGTCCTGAAAACTTATCAGATCCCATACAGTAGAGAAAGGAAGCATGTGCTGTGTTGCTGTAGCTGAGTTCTAACCAACCCCTCACTTGGGCTGCAGGTGGGGTTTAACAAAGAAAGCAAACTCCCCATATTAAATCCTTCAAAGTCTGATCTTCCCCTACACCTCTCCTTTCTGTGTGGGTGTCTTCCCATAATACCATTTATTCAGAAAACTATTAAAAAGATTTTTTTGGCTGGGTTTACTGGCATGACTCAGATAGTCAAGGACCTGCCTGGCAGTCTTAGTACAGCTTTCATCATCAAGACTCCTAGTTTGTGCTTAAATTTTAGCACATGGCAGTTCCAAAGCTACAGACTATATGGAATTTTAGAGAGGTTGATGGCTGGGTAAAGGCTTCAGTTAGGACCCAGGTCACATTCCCAACCTGATAACCTGAAACAAGAACAGGACAGCTGTCCACAATGCACTGATACTTTTCTGCCTTCTTGTTTTAGCTCAGTTACTTCATTGTTCTCTAACAACTGAAAATGATACAAATGTTACTAATCTTTAAAGTGTATGGAGATATTTTGGGGATAAATCAAGGATCATACACAAAGTAAAACAATGAAAGAAATTAGAAGGAGAGACAAAAATGTGCTACACCAGTGTTCATTAGCATCATAACCTGGTGTCCTGTTCTAATAGTCCCTGATCTTATCTTCATTATGTCTTAATGAGAAAAGGAGAATCTCTGTATGCCATGAATTAATTCTAAGCTATAAAGCAAATCTGTAACCAAATTTGTAACCCTATGCAGATAAGCTTTAGAACTTCTGTTTCATCCACAAAGTAAAATGATGAGTACCTACCCTTCATGAGTTGTTTTTTTTTTTTTTTTTTTTTTTTTTTTTTTTTTTTTTTTTTTTGGTTTTTCGAGACAGGGTTTATCTGTATAGCCCTGACTGCTGTCTTGGAACTCACTCTTGGAACTCACTCTGTAGACCAGGCTGGTGTTGAACTCAGAAATCCACTTGCCTCTGCCTCCCAAGTACTGGGATTAAAGGTACGCACCACCACTGCCCTGCTCATGAGTTTTCTTTTTAAAGGTAAAATGGAAAGTGATGCATGAAGAACTTAATTCAGTTAGTCCCTCTTATATTTTCTTTATCTCTTTCTTCTCTCATTCTCTCCCTCCTCTATTCTTAGCACACATCTTCTATGCCCCAAATGCAAGACACCCATATTAAAAAACACAACTTTACTAAAGCTCAAAACACACATTGTATCTCCCACAATAATAGTGGAAGAGTTCAACACCCTACTCTCATCAATAGACAGATCATGGAAACAGAAACTAAAGAGAGACACAGTGAAACTAAGATAAGTTATGAACCAAATGAATTTAACAGATATCTATAGAACATTTCACCCTAAAACAAAAACAAAAACAAAAACAAAAAAACAAATATACTTTTTTCTGAACACCTCATGGTATCTTCTTCAAAACTGACCATATAATCAGTCACAAAGAAAACCTCAACAGATATAGGAAGATTGAAATAATCCCATGCATCCTTATCAGACTACCATGGACTAAGGCTAGACTTCAATAACAACAAAAACAACAAAAATCCATGGTAACTGAACAACTCTCTATAAAATGACAACTTGGTCAGAGAAGAAATAAAGAAACAAATTAAAGACTTCATAAAATTCAATGAAAATGTTCACAGAATACCCAAACTTATGGCACACTATGAAAGCAGTATTAAAAGGAAAATGCGCAAAGTGCCCTCATAAAGAAATTGAAGAGAATATTACTAACAACTTAACAACACACCTGAAAGCCCTAGAACAGAAAGAAGCAAACATACCAAAAAGGAGTAGACAACCAGAAATAGTCAAACTCAGGGCCAAAATCAACCAAATAGAAACAAAGAGAACTATATAAAAATTCAACAAACTCAAAAGCTGGTTCTTTGGGAAAACCAACAAGATAGATAAACTTTTAGCCAAACTAACTAAAAAACACAGAGACAGTATCCAAATTAACAAAATCTGAAATGAAAAGAGAGATAACAGAAATTGAGGCTATTCAAAAAAAAATCATCAGATCCTACTACAAAGGTCTATACTTTACAAAGCCATAAAATCTAGATGAAAAAAATTATTTTCTAGAGAGATACAGCACAGCAAAGTTAAATCAAGTGCACTAAACTAACTAAACAGTCCTATATCCCCTAAGGAAACAGAAGTCATTAAAATTCTCCCAAACAAAGAAAGGCCAGGGCCAGATGGCTTTAGCATGGAATTCTACCAGACCTTCAAAAAAGAGACAATACCAACACTACTCAAACTATTCCATAAAATAGAAACAGAATGAACACTACACAATTCATTCTATAAAGCCACGATTACTGATACTTAAACTACACAAAGACCCAACAAAGAAAGAGAACTTCAAACCAGTTTCAGTTATGAATATCTATGCAAAAAAAATTCAAAAAATTCTAGCAAACAGAATCCAAGAATATAGCAAAACCATCATTTACTATAATCAAGTAGGCTTTATCACAAGGATGCAAGGTTGGTTCAATATACAGAAATCCACTAAAATTCACATCTTCATCTCACTAGATGCTGTAAAAGCATTTGACAAATATGACACCCCTTCATGTTAAAAGTATTGGTGGGATCAGGAATTCAAGCCACATACCTAAACATAATAAAATCAATAAACAGCAAACCAACAGCCAATATCAAATTAAATGGACAGATACTTGAAGCAATTCCACTAAAATCAGGGACAAGATAAGAATGCCCATTCTCCCCTTATCTATTCAATATAGTACTTGAAGTTCTACCTAGAACAATAAGACAACACAAGGAGATCAAAGTGATACAAATTGGCAAAGAAGAAGTCAAGGTATGACTATTTGCAGATGATATGATAGTATATATTCATGACCTCAGATATTCTACCACAGAACTTCTACAGCTGATAAACAACTTCAGCAAAGTGGCTGTATGTAAAATTAACTGAAACAAAGCCATAGCCTTGCCTTATACAAATGATAAACAGTCTGAGAAAGAAAATATGGAAATAATACCCTTCAGAATAGTCACAAATAATATAAATGTCTTCAGGTTACTCTAACCAAACAAGTGTAAGATTTGTATGACAAGAACTTCAAGTCTCTCACGAAAAAAATCAAAGAAGACCACTGAAATTAGGGAGATCTTTCATATTCATGGATTGGTAGGATTAACACAGTAAAAATGGCCATCCTATTGAAAGCAATCTACAGATTCAACACAATACCAATCAAAATTCCAACACAATTATTCACAGACATGGAAAGAACAGTTCTCAATTTCATATGGAAAAAAAAAAAACAGCATAGCGAAAACAATTCTTAACAATGAAAGAACTTCCAGGGAATCACCATCCTTGACCTCAAACTGTACTACAGAGCAATAGTGATAAACTGCATGGTATTGGCGCAGAGACAGATTAGTCAATCAATGAAATAGAACTGAAGAGCCAGAAATAAACCCACATACTTAGGGACAATTAATTTTTAACAAAGAAGACAAAAATATACAATGGAGAAAAAGAAAACATCTTCAATAAATGGTGCTGGTCTAACTGGCAGTCTATATATAGAAAAATGAAAATAGATCCATATTTGTCACCTTACACAAAGCTTAAGTCCAAGTGGATCAAGGACCACAATATAAAACCAAATAAACTGAATCTAACAGAAAAGAATGAAGAATGTGGGACAAACCACAAGGAACTCAAGAAGAAGGAAGACCAAAAGGTGGACATTTCATTCCTTCTTAAAAGGGGGAACTAAATACCCATGGAAGGAGTTGCAGAGATTAACTATGGAGCAGAGACTGAAGGAAGGGCAAGCCAGCCTAAATATAACTATCTCCTGAGAGGCTCTGACAGTACCTGACTAATACAGATGTAGAGGCTCACAGCTATCCATTGACCTGAGTACAGGGTCCCCAGTGAAGGAGTTAGAGAAAGGACCAATGGAGCTGAGGGGTTTGTAGCCCCTTAGGGCGAAAAACAATATGAACTAACTAGTACCCTCAGAGCTCCCAGGGTCTCAACCACCAACCAAGGACTGCACATGGAGGGGTCTGATTGTTCTGGCAGCATGTGTATAGTAGAGGATTGTAAATTCGATCATCAATAGGAGGAGAGGACCTCGGCCCTGTGAAGGTTCTGTGCCCCAATGTAGGGGAATGCCAGGGCCAATAAGTGGGAGAGGATAGGGTGGCAGGAATGAGGAGGGGGGGAGGCAACAGGGGTTTATTTTTGTTGTTTTTGTTTGTTTCTTTGTTTTTTGGAGGGGAAACTGGGAAAGGAGAAATTTACATGTAAATAAAGAAAATATCTAATAAAAAAGAAGTTAAAAAAAAGAATGATTATTCCAGAATACCTGTATTTTGCCCAATTGTTAAAAATCATAACACAGTGGTATTTTATGTCACATAAAAATAACCAGGTACTTTCATAACAGATAAAAGATTGAAAAACAAACAGTGAATGAGAAATTTCATAAATACTATTAAAGACTATACAGTTTTGACAAGTCTCAAAAAAAAAAAAAAAGAAAGAAAAGAAAAGAATGTGGGAAAAAGACACAAACTCATTGCCATGAGGGGAATTTTTCTAAACAGAACTCCCAAGGCTCAGGCTCTAAGATCAAGAACTTATAAATGGGGCCTCATGAAGATGAAAGCTTCTGTAAGGCAAAGGACATAGTCAAAAGGACAAATCAGCAATCTACAGATTGGGAAAAAATCTTCACTAACCCCCCCATCTAATAGAGGACCAATATTCAATATGTATATATATATATATATATGTATATATATATATATATATGGAGCTCAAGAAGATAACCTTCAAAAAAATCAAACAACCTAGTCAAAAAATGTGATATATAAATAAAATTTACAACAGAGGAATCTCTAATGGCAGAGAAGCACTTAAAGAAACATTCAAAGTCCTGAGTCATCAGGGAAATACAAATCATAATGTCCCTGAGATTCTGCCTTATACCAATTAGATTGGCTAAGATCAAAAACTCAGGTGACAGCACATGTTGACAAGGATGTGGAGAAAGAAGAACACTCCTCCATTGCTAGTGGAATTGCAAACTGGTACAACCACTCTGGAAATCAATGTGGAAGTTTGTCACAAAATTGGGAATGATTTGCCTGAATGTTCAGCTATACTCTTTTGCATATATTCAAATGATGCCCCACCATACCACAGGAACACATGCTCCACTATGTTCATAGCAGCCGTATCTGTGATGATCAGAAGTTGGAAATAACCCAAATGCCTGACAAAGAAGAATGGATACAGAAAATATGGATCATTTGCACAATGGAATATGAGGACATCATGAGTTTTCCAGGCAAATGGATGGAACTAGAAAATATCATCCTGAGTGAGGTAAATCAGACTCAAAAGAACATTCATTGCAGGGCGTTAGATCATGAGAGGAAACCTGGTAAGATCAAACTAAGGCTAGAAGCCCTGGAGATCCTGAAGGGACGGTAGGGTCTTTGCCTGTTCCCACCATCAGGCCCCTGTCACATAACTGCAGCCCTGTATAGAGAGATTTGTGGACATCAGTCACATATGGACAAAGCTCCAAGCTCTTCCACTTGTAGATGAGGCATCCCTAACATCTCCCAACCTAACATTCCCAAGCCAATAGGAAGTACCTACTGTCAGGACCCAACTCATCCCATAACTGTATATAAGATCCTATCCAAGAGGAATAAAGGTGTGTGAGAATTATTCCGTTGCTTGAGAGCATCAGTCATAAGAGCTGTAACACTGCCAGAGAAGAGAACTGCTCTCCTGAAGCTTTTGCCACCAGAAGCTCCCTGCCTTCCCCTCAATGCCTAGCCAGCCTTCCACCAGCTCAGCCCAGTTCCACTCACCACAGTCAGTATGGTGTCTTGGAGCAACAGCATCAACAGCATCAACAGCAGCAGTAGTGGCAGCAACAGCAACAACAGCAGCAGCAGCAGCAGCAACAATGAGGTGGAGGCAATTTCTCCTCACTTTCTTTTTTACTGGAGCCATCCCACCTGGCTGGGTCAGAGATCTCTTTGGATAGCCTCCATACTAAGGCCTACAATGCACATACTCATTAATAGGTGGATATTAGCCAAAAAAAGTACAGAATACCTAGGATACTGTATTAGTCAGGGTTCTTTAGAGTCACAGAACGTATGGTAGTCTCTATGTAGTAAAGGAATTGATTGATGACTTACAGTCTGTAGTCCAACTCCCAACATTCAACTCCCAACAATGGTCCGCAGCAGCTGTGAATGGAAGTTCAAGGATCCAGCAGTTGCTCAGTCCCACAAGGCAAGCAGGCAAAGCACAGCGAGCCTTCCTTCTTCCTATGTCCTTACACAGGTCTCCAGCAAAAGGTGTGGCCCAGATTAAAGGTGTGGCCCACCACCTCGTAGATCTTCCAATCTTAATCTTCTAGGATTCATAGCCACTATACCTCAAGATCTCCATGCTGAGATTCAGGTCGGAAACTTGTATATCTCTCAGCCTCCAGATTAGGGCCACAGGTGAGCCTTCTAATTCTGGATTGTAGTTCCTTTCAGATATAGTCAAGTTGACAACCAGGAATAGCCACTACAATCTACCCCTTGTCTCGTGACAACATGAAACAATAACAAAATCATGAATATGCCTAACATGATATAACTATTCCTCTTATAATCACAATCGCATTTGTAAATTTACAATGGGGCAATGTCCCTTGGGAACATTCCTTTAGTGTCTCAACTTAAGTACCAATTGATGTTAAAGAAATTGGAAGAAAGAAAAAATGTATTCTTAACAAAATAAGACAGAAGCATTCATATTACTTTATAATCCTTGTTTCTGCAACTGATTACATGGCCTTAGCTGGTATTTATAACTACCTTCCTCTACTACCCATTCTGTATTTCCTTTCCCCTCAGCAAGCACTTTAGCAGGTCTTGGCTCTTTTCCTGGAGGATTGACCCATACCTTCATTCCTGATGGGTCTGCATCCTTTGTCATCCTGCTTGGATTAGGCTGTTGTAATTTCCCATTGACTTTAATCACAGGACGTACAAAGAGACACCCTAAGGGATCTCCTGCACTCCAGACATAATCCTGCTTACCTCCATTGTGAAAAGGCAATCCAATTTCTCCATGGTAATCTGGATCTATCACTCCTCCTAACACTATTATTCCCTTCTTAGCCTGTTGGCTTAAGGGCATTAGAAGCCCAAAATGACCAGGGGGAAGTCTGAGCTTTTAGTTCAATGGAATGTTTGTTGTGGCTCCTGGTAGGAGAACTCCCCCCTCTGGAACCAAAACTTCTAGGCCAGCAGAACCTAGAGTTGTGGGTACAGGAAGCAAAAATTTTCCTAGAGGGTCACTAGAGTGATAGTGAGTGGAACTATTCCCTTTTCCACCCCTTGATTCCTGGACCCATGGATCCTGGATATGGAGGAAACTGTACCATATATTGGACACTGATTCAAAGCATATACTGCCTTTTGAAGAACTCTGCCCCAGCTCTTCATGCTGTTGCCACCTAATTGGTGCTGTAGCTGTGTCTCCAAAAGGCCATTCCATCTTTCTATCAGACCAGCAGCTTCAGGATGATGGGGAACACGGTAAGACCAGTGGATTCCATGATCATGGGCCCACTGTCGCACTTCTCTGACTGTGAAGTGTGTTCCTTGGTCAGAAGCAATACTGTGTGGAATACCATGATGATAGATAAGGCATTCAGTGAGTCCACTGATGGTGGTTTTGGCAGAAGCATTTCATGCAGGAAAGGCAGATCCATAACCAGAATAAGTGTCTACTCCAGTAAGAACAAAACGTTGTCCTTTCCATGGAGGAAGTGGTCCAATGTAGTCAACCTGCCACCAGGTTGCTGGCTGGTCACCTCGAGGAATGGCGCCATATCTGGGGCTCAGTGTTGGCTTCTGTTGTGGGCAGATCTGGAATTCAGCAGCAGCTGTAGCCAGGTCAGTCTTGGTGAGAGGAAGTCCGTGTTGTTGAGCCCAAGCATAACCTTCATCTCGGCCACCATGACCACTTTGTTCATGTGCCCATTGAGCAATGACAGGGATGGCTGGGAAAAGAGGCTGACTGTCCACCGAACGGGTCATCTTATCCACTTGATTATTGAACTCCTCCTCAGATGAAGTCACCTTTTGGTGAGCATTTACATGGGACACAAATATCTTCACATCCTCTACCCATTTGGAGAGATCTATCCATATACTTCTTCCCAGATGTCTTTCTCATCAATTTTCCAATCGTGATCTTTCCAGGTTCCTGACCATCCAACTAATCCATTGGCTACAGCCCATGAGTCAGTGAACAATTGTACATCTGACTATTTCTTCTTCCAAACAAACTGTAATACCACGTGTACTGCCCGAAGTTCTGCCCATTGTGAAGATTTTCCTTCACCTGTATCTTTCAGGGTTGTCCTGGAAAGGGGTTGTAATGCTGCAGCTGTCCACTTCTGGGTGGGGCCTGCATAACGTGCAGACCCATCAGTAAACCAGGTCCTAGTCTTCTCTTCTTCAGTCAGACAATCATAGGGAACACCCCATGAGGC
>NW_022196902.1:22787735-22807860 GCF_008632895.1 Mastomys coucha
CCATAGGCATTTGAGCAACTTCTTCATGTAACTTGCTTGTGCCCTCAGGACCTGCTCTGGCCCGATCAAGTATATACCACTTCCATTTGATAATTTACTGCTGCTGTGCACGTCCTACTTTATGACTTGAAGGGTCTGATAGCACCCAGCTCATGATGGGTAGTTCAGGTCGCATAGTAACTTGATGTCAAACGGTTCAGTTTCCACTAAGGCCCAATAGCAGGCCAAGAGCTGTTTTTCAAAGGGAGAATAATTGTCTGCAGATGAGGGTAGAGCTTTGCTCCAAAATCCTAAGGGTTTCCTCTGTGTTTCACCTACAGGGGCCTGCCAGAGGCTCCAAACAGCATCTCTATCTGCCACAGACACCTCAAGAAGGTTAACAAGCAGAAGGGCCCAAGTTAGGATGCTTCAGTCCCACTTGGGAAGGAGAAGAAAACAATCATGGGAGGCAGAGGGAAGGAGGGATCTGAGTGGGAGAAGGGAGGGAGAGGAGAAAAGGGGAACATGATCAGGTATGAGCCAGGGCAGGAGAGAGGGCCAGCAGAATGAATGGAAATATGCAACTTTTGTGATAGTGACCCTCTAGAAGTACCAGAGATCTGGGAGGTAGGAGACTCTTAGGACTCAAAAGAAGGGACCTTAAATGAAATGCCCAACAGTGATGAGAGGGAACTCATAGAAATCACCTCCAGTAGAAAGACAGGTCATCTAGTGAGAAATGAGGTTGCCATCCCACAATCAAAAATTCTAACCCAGAATTGTTCCTGTCTAAAAGAACTGTAGGGACAAAAATGGAGAAGAGACTAAGGGGAAGGTGGTCCACTGACCGGTCCAATTTGGGATCCATCTCAAGGGGAGGCTCCAAGGCCTGACACTGTTACTGATGCTATGGTGTGCTTATAGACAGGAGCCTCCTGACATGCCTGTCCTCTGAGAGGTCCAACAAGCAGCTGACTGAGACAGACACAGATACTTACACATACCCAATGGACTGAAGTTGGGGACCTCTATGGTTGAATTAGGGAAAGGCTGAAGGAAGCTGAGGAGAAAGGCGACCCCATAGGATGACAAGCAGTTTCAACTAACTTGGACCCCTGAGCTCTCTCAGACAGTGAGCCACCAACCAGACTGCATACACTGTCAGCCTGGTCTGAGACCCCTCACTCATATACAGCAGAATACTTCCTCATCTGGCCTCAGTGAAAACAGACATGCTTAACCATCAAGATACTTGAGGTCTCAGATAATGGGGAGGTCTAGTGGGGTTGAGCATCCTTTTGGAGACAGGGGGAGGAAGGAACTGTGGGAATGGGGACTGCAGGTGGGGCAACTACTGAAGTGTAAAAAAATAAAGGCAATTAAAATAATAAGGCAACTAAAAGACACAGAATGGAAAAAATACACACTTATTGATTTACACACTTATTGATTGTAGTAAAGTACCTTACTTATTTCTACACATCTCATAACATCTTTAGTGTCAAATGGATGAAAGTTTTATATAATCAAGTCCATAGTAAATGACTTGTGGTTGAAAAAGCTTCTACAGCCAACATAATATATCACACCTAAAGTATGGCTGGATGATTATCCACCACTACAGGGTAATAACTATAGTTCATTGGAAAATCCACACATCCCCAAATATAAACCTTAATGTTCTAGTGGATAGTTAGTACCATGCATGGACATTATGGAGGACTACAAGTACATACTTTTAGCAAAAAGTGGGACATCATGATGTGATTACATCAGCCATTCTTACATAACCTATCAGTGATGGGTATCACATTTGTATCTACAGCCCAAGTAATGTGTTCCATGGTAATTTATGGTCAAATCAGAGGGTACCATGTGGATATAAATTAAAACACAGCAGCTAAAAATCAACCAGCAAAATAAAATCACATAAGATTAGTAATATTATCTCCCAAAAAGCCTAATGATATTTTGCCTATTATGGACAATTTAGGAACATGGCATTTTTTCCTTCTTCCCCTCCTTATATTAAGATCAAAAGTCCACTCGTACTGCCTTCCCTCAAGTAGTTATTTCTAGCTTAACAAGATACAATAAGGGCTCCCTCAAGCAATGACAATGAAAAAAGTTAAATTTCAGAGGTTTACACTTTTTATTCAAGTTGAATTTTCCACAACTTCCAGAAAGCTCAAGCCAAAACTAGTTATTGAACTTTTCATGGTTTCTTCAAAAACTCCAACTTTACACACAAAATATCACATGACCACCAGAAAGATATATAGTGTGACATATATCTTGTGAATATCCCTCTTGAAAACAATGGCTTAGTATTCACAGTAGTAACTTGTTTGCAGCACAGCACAAAGATTGTCGTTAATAACATTAGAGTTTTGAATCATACAGACCCTGGCTTAACCTAATCATTCATGTATTATTTATGTTTATAATGTAGTTTGCCCTATTTAAACTTGGCACAAAACAAAGGAGCAACACAGGCCTATTTCCAGTTCTAGTCTAGTTAGTTTCTTGGGATATTTTGAATTGAGATTGTCCATTGATTTTTTTCCTATTTCATACTACAACATTTTGTGTATGAAAATATTGAACCAATATAGATGATTGATTTAGTGATACTATAGGAAGTAGTGTTGTCAGATAACAATTTGGACAAGTTTTCCCTAAATCACCACCCCAGAGTAAAAACTGTTTTGATAACAATAGGATCGACTCAGGAAGGTAATCAGTGACCTGCTGAATGTGATGGAAATAACCTTCAAAGAGTATCATTGTTTTGGTCTTCAAGACCTTTATCAAACCCAAGTGTAAGAACATTTTTAGATTGTCTATGATAACTAAAATTTGACAGTTAAAGGATTGTAAAAAAAAAAAAATTCGAATGTGCTTGAAATCTATCTTGTATAACCTTGAGTTGTCCTTGCAATCAATCATGTTCCTCTCTGTACAAACATGAAACTTAAAGAGCAGGGGAAAGCTTTCCATTTGAATCCTCAGTTCCTTGTAGAGATAATGGTTGCCACACTCCTGCCTTACTGGCTCCATAAAACACATGAAGAGGAGTCTGGACCCCTATCTAAGAGGCGATTTCCAGTATGTGAGTGATGACCCCTTTGGGAGTCACATATCCTACATTCTGCATGTCAGCTATTTACATTACCATTTGTAACAATAGCAAAATTACAGTTTTCAAGTAGCAACAAAATAATTTTATGGTTGGGGGCTACCACAACACAAGGAACTGTATTAAAGGGTTGGATCCACCCTGTTGCAATTAGTCACCTCAACTATACCATCCCAGCCTGCTGTAGCTCATCCCACTGTACTTCTAAAGCTTGGGGTTGATTCTCCTGGGCTACACATGCACTGAACCTACCTTTGATGTTACATTCATTTAAGAGAGAGAATTGCGCTAAAGTAACAAAGTAGTTTCTATAATCCATTCACATATAATGAAATAGAACATTAATGGGAGAGAAATTGCTTTTCTTATCTGGAAAGTTTAGGAGCTGAGGACAGTTATTCTCAAACTTTTATTCAATTTCACTTTTAAATTTATTTATTCATGTAATTTGTGTGTGTGTGTGTGTGTGTGTGCATGTGTGTGTGTTTCTGTGTGAAGGAGGTGGGGGTCAGAAGACAATTAAATACTTGGTCTAAAACTGTAAAGCAATCACTTTTACCCAAGAAACTAGCTCACTAACTCTTTTCTCTCTTTCTTTCTTTCTTCCTCTCTTCTTTTCTCTTCCTTTCTCTTTCTCTCCTTCCTTCCTCCTTCCTTCCTTGATTCCTCCCTTTCCTTTTTTTGACAAGATCTCACTAAGTATTCCTCCCTGGCCTGGAACTAATTAAATACTAGATAGGTTTTCATTCATTCATTCATTCAAAAATATAACAAAATATAATAAGCTAAAACAAAAACTGTCATATCAAAGTTGGACAGACAAGCCAACATTAGGAAAAGTGCTGAAAAGAATCAGAGAGAAACTGAGTGTGAGCACAGAGTTGTAGCAAATGCTCTGAGAGCTGTTTAGAGTGGACAGTCACTTTCTTTTTAATATTACTTTCTTCTGGTGCCAAGTATGCATTATTGGCCTCTTTCAAAGTGGCTGTAAATATACAAATTTCTTTTGTTATTGTAACTGGAGTTCCTTTGAGTGATTTGCAAAAGAACACATTTCAATAGTGTTTTCCATTTATTTTACACATTTGTGTCCATATGCCATTCTAACTAAATGCTCAGATTTGAAACATTTCAAGTGTAATTAAGGCAAAATAAATACATCATCTAGGTTCCTTATTTCATGCTTCCAGTATCCTCCATACCATTATGAAGACACACATATCCATTAGATAGATAGATAGATAGATAGATAGATAGATAGATAGATAGATAGATAGATAGATAGATACATAGATACATAGATAGATAGATAGATAGATAGACAGACAGACAGACAGACAGACAGATAGATAGCGTTTGTTTGTTCTTAGAACTTAAACATGTCTGACATACTCTTCAAACCTATCCAAACAACACTAGTACAATCCTACAGACTCTCACATGACCTGTTCCTTCCTGTCAGCCTTTAGCACAGCATCTCTCTTCTAACCACTTCTCTAACTACCACTACCACAGGATTTTTCCCTCTTCAGTGGTTCATCTATCTGTCACCTTCTTAGGAACCTTCCAGGTCCCTGCCTACTGTACAGCACTTCACCCTATCGTTCCTCATTTATTGGTGTGTTGGTGCTGCACACACAAGTTCCTCTCTTTTGGTGGTTACTATTTATTCTCAGTATCATATTTTGTCACCACAGGTAAGTATCTTGATACAGACCATGGTAGTACTTGAGTTATGTAAATTTGAAATGTTGTAAATGCTGTATATGTGAGCTTATTTGCTTTCTTACCCATTCATTTCTAAGAATTAGTTAAATATTGACTGATCTAATTTTTCTGACTACATGCCCCAAACAGAGCTTATAACAATTTGTTATCATCAAGTTGATAATATGAGCTTTTGTCAAATATTCTCTGTTGTCTTTCCTGTGCATAGTAAGTTCTATGACATAAGAGATCATGTCATGATTCCCTCTCATTCCTAAGCCAGTGCCCACAATGGTCAATAATAGTCAAATAAAATATGTTACTGACACAAATTATGAAACATTTATTTCAGAATTGATATATTGATTACTGGTCTAGAAAATATCATGCATATTTAATAAAACAAACATTCATGTAATAACTGCCACAAAATATTGGCAAATATTATATAATATTCTTCCCAATGTACTCTTTCATGTACATGAACATGAATATATATGTTGAGAAAACTATAGTTATATATAGTAAATAGAATGAATTTCATCTGACAATCTGTATATAGTTAATATATGTATGTATAAATATGTGTATGAGTAACATGGACTGTTATTTGGCACGTGTTGTTTTGTTCCCATTTGATTTTTCTTTGCTTGAAATAAGGTCTTGCTGTGTAGCCCTGCTTTTTCTGGTATTCACTATGGATCCCACGCTGGCCTTAAACTTGTTACAATCTTTCCCGGTCAGCCTGTTGTATGTCCCACAGTGACTATTAAATATTATTTATTTAATTACAACATGTTGAGGGGTTTTAGATATTATAAACATCTATATCTATCATATACATATATATGAATACATGTTACCAATTTAATGTCTTTTGACTCTATTAACACTTTTGAACAAACGATCAATTTGTGAAATTTTAAGTTTTAGATAGCAAATCTATTCTCTATTACTCTTCACATTTGTACTTATTTTTACATTTCTGTGATTGTTTCCATAATCTAGAATATAGCCAAGATATGTTAACCAGTTAAGAGTTTAGTTAAAGCCTTTGAGGCATTATAGACTGGCTCCTCTTCTTGCTTTTTCCCTGAGTGTAGGTGAAAGGTGTGTCGACCAGTCTCCTGTTCCTGCCACTATACCTTCCCTGCTTGCTGCTGTTTTCATGACGGACGGTATCTTTCTGAAACCTCAAAGGAAAATAATCTCTGTCTCCTTGAAGATGCTTTTCTCAGGCAATTCATCATAGCAATGAGAAAGTAATTAAGGCAATGTTTTATTTATTTTTTGTATTTCATAACCAGCAAGGAAAAATTGATATCATTTTATATCTATCTAGTCAATGCATTACTTACAAACTTCAGACTTGTCTCTTTGACCCCTTTGACAGATATTCATTGTATCATATTAACATTATTAAATTCTCTTTTTAAATATGAATTATCTTTTTCTGTTTGAACAGGAAGAAGAAAGGTACTGATTCTAGTGAATACATACATTAAAACATGACTGAGCATCTTTCTGCTGTGAAGTGGCTCAACAGGTCTATAGAATGTGAAGTTCCTGGCCTTTTGCTCAAGTATGACATTCAGTAATTACCCACAGGGGACTAAAATTGTGCTAGACTTTGCTCAAGTATGACATTCAGTAATTACCCACAGGGGACTAAAATTGTGCTAGACTCTTTGAACTAATTATAGAATCTTAATATATGTTTTGATCGATCTCAAATAGGAGAGAAAAATAAGGACTATATTTTCTGTTACCTTACATAAAGGCCACAACAGTTTTACTTTCATTTCTTACAAACCATCTGAAAAGACAGACTATATCTAGACAGATATGACTACATCTAGAGCATCACAGTTACATAACCCCTGGCCAGCAGCACACTCAACAACATAAAAACAAAATTCCTTTCACCCATTTTATGTTTTAGTCTCTATTTAGTCATTTTAAATTCCTGGTGATGCACAGTCATTTTTGCACATGTTTTTCAATTTAATGAGTATTTTCAAAGTAACATAACTACTTCTTAGTTAAGTTATTTGGATAGAAATTATTGTATGTATTGAAATATTTAGTTATTAATTTATTTTCATATTTAATTAATTAGAGATACAATCAAGAAGACTCAAATGTTGTATTTTGGGTTTTATTTTTACTGTGAGAAATAATTTGCCATGTTTGAAATAGGAAGGGTATGTGTGTGTATGTGTGTGAGTATGTGTGAGTGTGTATTCTCTCTTCTTACCCTATTTGTTCCCTCTATGGGGAACTGTTAACAATTTGATAAGGATAATTATAAAGATTTTCTATAGGAAAAGAAATCATATCCTCATAGCTTCAATATAGGAGAACCTCACAATTTTTTCTCTCTGCCCTATTTCTGTGTGGACAAGCATGCAGCTTCCCAAATGGAAGTGTTCTCAATTTGGTATGCTAGATGTCTATTGGATAAACATGTGCTCATAAATTTATAAAACCTTAACAGATGTTGCGTTTGGAGAGACCTGTAGTGAGTACCTGCTTTCCCTTTGTTCCTGCTGATTACCACTACATTTCAGAATGCCTGAGAAACTTTCAGTATGGGGTTGAAGATGTAGATGTGTTAGTTCAATCCTCATAACTTCATAAAACTTTAATTCTAACCTACCAGGTATGGAGGCAGGATGGTCAGAAGGTCAAGGTCATCTTTTAGCTACATAGAGAGTTCCAGGCCAACCTGGGCTAGAAGTCTAGTCTTAAAAGCATGAACATTTTCAGTCTGAAAGCATGGCACATCTAATTACAGCATTCACATAATCAAGAAGCCACTGAGATATTTCATGTAAATCACTTCCTATTTCAACTGACCAATTTGTAGTTTTCTTGTTTAAGAATTGTTGCTTTAAGCCTTTCAGTAACTTTTTTCTGACCTGTGATGAGTATGCCAGAGGTCTAAAGCCAAGAGCAAGGGAGCCAATCCAAACCTAGACATTTATAGACAGCTCTTGTCAACACTGTGTTCCATTTCATTTTCCCCACACACATGCACCTCTAATAAGCCTTACAAACACATGCTAATTCCCACAAGGAGAATGAAAGCAACAACCACATTCCTAGATCTTCAAAAAAGGAAAGTTTTCCATTACTGCTACCCCCACAGTGGCTCATAAAGTTTCTAGGAAAAAAGGTTCCTATGAAATAGCATGTCTTCCCTTCCAAACTCCTCATATTCTCTTCTTCAGAACTCAGTCTAACCATTACCCATTCCTTCTATAACTGTATATTATCTTCTTTGTATATCCTTTTCTGTACTCACTACACTAAAACATAATCTCCTCATGATACTGATATAGTCTAACCTTATAGCAAAACAATTATTTATTTTTACTGGTATAAAGACATCTTTCTCAAGCTGAATTATTCACTATATTAGGTAATTGTATTGTCTCACCCACCAAATCAAGCATGATCCTAAGTGTCTAGATTCCATTAAGAAAAAAATCTACATAAATAAACAGAAGAGAATGGTTCATAGCTTTTCTCCTCCCTCATACCAACTGCTTTCTTGTCTCCATTTGGAGTCTCAGTGCTCCCTTTCTCTGCAACAATTGACCCCAGGCTGTCTCATTGAAGATGTTTTCTGGTCAATTCATTTGAATGACCAGGAAAGGAAAGGAGTAATTGGGTTGAGAGAAGCAGAACTTCTCAGAAAAAAAATTACTTCATTGTTCAGGAGAATCCTGTACAATTGCAGCCTAACTGCAGTTCTCTTCAAAGCATAACTGAGTGACAGGTCAATCATTTATTCTCTTTGTAATTTCTTATTCTTTGTAATAATGATAATACCTGTCTTTTGTGGGTTCCCCAAGGATTAATCTAATGACATTTAAGGCAGGTCACTATAGCATATGACTCCAACATTAGCATCATCATAGTTATGCACACAATCATTGCCAACACTATCCCAAAACAAAAAGGTAATTATTGCTTCATCATCACCCCTTAAAAGTTTGCAGACAATGTCCTCACTACTTAGACTTTCTTCTGTGCCTATCATGTGATCAACTTTATGAAATTTAGAATTTGGATAAATCTGTAAAAGAATTACAAATAGGCCAGAGTTAAATATATAAAATCTCACAACAAAGAGCAATTACTATACCAGAGGTTCTAGTATTTGCTTAAGATATTCAGGGTTGACTATTAGTTTTCTAGTTTACCAAAAACATTTTTTGCATGAAAGGAAAGCTTAAAGATAAGACTGAGTTGAAAGTACTTCCAAAATAGTAAAAGGTGAGTTTGCTTCTCTTAAAATTGATGTTAATATATATTCATCAGTGTCAAGCCCAGTGGTTCTCAGAGGGGCTTCCACCAGTAATTGATAAAAACAAATGTGGAAATCCACAGCCAAACATTAGGGGGGAAAGAATCTAAATTGGAGACCTCCATCTGGTCCCTCTACTTGGAGCTAGGAAATCACAGAAGAAGGGGAGCAAGGATTGTATGAGCCAGAGGGATCAAGGACACCTGGAGACCATGGTACACAGAATCAACTAAGCAATGCTCATGGAGGTTGAAGTTGCAATTGAAAGACCTACATGAGTCTGAGCTAGGACCTCTTCATATATGTTATGCTTGGTAGCTTGGTGTTTTTGTGGGACTCCTAACAGTGGTGACAGTGATAACTTTCACTCTCATGTGCTCTTGAGACAGCTTTCCTCCTACTGGATTCCCATCACCACACCTGATATAAGGGTTTGTACTTAATCTTATTGTATCTTATTATGCTATGTTCAGTGGATATTGTTGGGAGGCCTGCTCTTTTCTGAAGGGAAACAGAGAAGTGCATCTGTGGAGAGTGGTGGTTAGAAGGGGGAGGGGGCACTGGAGGAAAAGTGAAAGACTGGAAGAAATTGTGGGAGGGGAAACAGTAGTTGGGATATACTGAAAACAAAAAATAAAACCAATTTTTCAAAAATTTAAACAATTGAAGTTTAAAGAAAAACATTAGAAAGGCAATGATTGGAATAACCAGTGGGTAATAGATATGATGTCATTAATTTAACTTCAAATAAAATATAGAAATAGAGAGAAAACATGGTATACTATTGGGTTATTGTTTCAAATCAAGCAAAATACTAGGAAAAAATCCAATGTTTTATAAATGGATAAAGCAGTTAAAAAGAAATAACATGGTACAAAATACTGGCATTTTAAAAACAATATTACAGTTATCCAAAAATATCTCTTATTTTCCTTTTATAATGTTTATAGAACAAAAAGTACAACTTTTATGTATGTGGCTTGATAAGTTATAATATGGCCCTACTCTGATGAAACAATTAAGATTTTTCTCCATAGAACAGGCTACCTCCTTTGTCTCCTTAAATTCAGTGTCTGTTAACCATAGGCAGCTACTCTTATTATTTCCATTAATATAGATTGGATATGCAAGGCTTTAGATCAACCACAAAGAACATTATACAATATATACTCACAGTTTTTAAATGTGGCATTTAAATCTTGCGCAAAGAACTGCAGTGTCACAATCTCATTACATTATATAAAATGTAGTTTCTGGGCTAACAAAATATTTTTTATTGTTATTTCTGTATATTGCCACACATAATGCCATGGAAATTTTTTACTCTGTTACTTGCGATATGTAGACCTAACCCAAAGCTAACCTAATGACCCAATTTGCAGTATTCAATGACAAGTTCTCTACATTTCTGTAGAAAATGTAAATCATGGTCAATATTTGGAGACTATTTAAATTTGTGTAATGTAATAGCTATTAAAGTTTCAACCAAAAGATACGAGGTACATATGAAACTTAATGGATAACAGTCCAACTCAAGCAAAGTGGAAGTGGACTAGCACTGGGAACATGGCCAGAAATTTGGATGGCAACATGGGTATCGTGACTTGGTGAGAAGCTGATGCTAGAAGTCTGGATGAAGCCGAATGATGTTTTCCCTACCTATAACTTCACCCCAAGCAAAAATGAAGAAAACAGGTATCCCTGTAGATGAAGACTCTAAGCATCAGAAACATTTGGTTGAGAAGTATGTTAGTAACTGTCAGAAAGATAACAAAGCTCTCAGGTCCATGTGGCAGATAGTCAAGCAATCTATTGTTCCTACCTTCTAAATAAGAGAACACTGCCTTTCGCTTCTCTCTTGTCACACTGATTTTGTTTCTCTGTTCAATAATGAAATTTTGCATTTGCATAGCAGGCAACCAGTACGTATACACTTTGACATAAATTCTAGTATTCTCATGCTTAATGTCCGTTATGAATATTAGATTGTACATTTAAAAAAATTCAGACTTACACGAGTGTTAGCTTCTAATGTACCAAATTGTACTGTGTACTAGTTTTTCCAAGGAACCCTTTAGTATGTGTTTGCTGATGACTGTAGGGGTGGAGAAGAAGAAAGAATAGACATGATTGTTAGTGAGGAGTGGAGTAAGCTAAAAGGGATCTTGCTACCCTCGTGACCTGGGAAACTTCATGGGAAGATTATGACTGTCAAGTGAAGTGCAAAATTTGGATCAGTTGTACATTAAGGCATTTTAAAATGACAAAAGTTTTACTAGCCTAAACTTCTCTAAGGTAAGACAGTAAAATAAACAGCAGTATCTCTTGCTTCTAATTCATCATTTATATAGCTAGCTCAAAAAACCTATTCAAGACTAACTTTGAATATGAATCATTCCTCATGAAATTTCTAATTCAGTAACCTAAGAATTTAAATATTAAAAATAATCTCCCTCTCTTTATAATGGAATATATTACAAATTCATTTATTTGGTTATTTGTTATCACAAAATACCTGAACTTTTATTACACTTAAATGTCTTAAATGTGAGTTCGAGTCTATACAGAATTTGCTTGCTCCTCGTTTCCACAATGAAAGCTAAATAGTCTGTATTCAGAAGAAAATCAGGGCAATCTTTTAGTCTAATGGTCTTTAGACCATTTCTTTTAGCAAGCTTTATTGTATAAAAGAAAAAATCCCAAATGACTAACATAGTAGAGATGGACTCTGAAAGCATTTGGTTTGTCATTTCTCAGATATTCATAAAATATTAAGTCAAAACATTTTGAAATTAAATGACTCACTTTGTTAAAATAAATCTCACTGTCAACTCACAGAGATTCACAGGTTCAAATAGAACTCTGCTATTTGTTTGTTTGCAAGAGGAAGTGAAGGTTTCACCTTCTTGGAAGTTGAGCCACATGCAACAGGAAAGCTGCTTTCTGTAAAACAACTATGACACCAAATTTATAAGAAAGATATTTTCATAATGTTTAGTAGATGGTAGTAGAAATTATTCCAGAATGGATAGTGTTTATTTACTGCTAATAGTTGGAACTCATTGTAGACGACCTGTCCTCCATTAGAAAGAGCGCACTCTGCTTTGACAGTTCCACTATGTTCTCAAATATAGCTGCTGGTGGTCAGCTCAGGATGCAGCAGTAGCAAGACTGTGCTATTGTGATTGTAGCTCATGGGAGACCCCACACAGGCTCTACTCTAATCCTAGACTCAGACTCTCTTGGGAGTCTCATTTAGCATATTTGCTACCCAGAAACTATGTCAAGTTTCAATAGATCCAGTACTCTTAATTTTTTGAATAACTAATACTAAAATTTCACAGGATCTTGAATACTTACTTGGTATACTAGGAAATGGTAAATTGTTTATGAGGCCTGAGAATCCATGTGTTTACTATGACTGTGTTTCCTTGATTGCTTTGGCAGAGAAGTTCAGGGCCTTAGCTAATCAAGGAATTCTAATAAACTTGCAGCATAAGCCGACTGCTGTTTTATGCTCTAAGTTTAAATACTTAGGACCTGGGTCTTACATTTAAAGTAAAGAAATATATATATCATTACATTGGCAATCCAGACTAAGTTTAATGTACCTTACTTTACTATAAGCCAGTGGTGTGTGTGTTTGTGTGTGTGTGTGTGTGTGTGAGTGTGTGTGTGTGTGTGTGTTACTGTACAGATTAAGTAAAAAATAAACATGATCATTCTTTTGGACCATCCACTTTGTATTTTACAACTTAGGCTGAAATGTTCATGTAGAATGCATTTTAGTCTCAAATTCTTGAAATGATGCCAATTTGACTTGAGAACATATGAGTCAATGAAAAGGGTGAAATTAAAGTAACAAAATTAAGATAATATATATTTTACTGTGTTATTTCCCTAAGAACAAATATACTAAAACAATTCAATATTGTAAATACACTTCTAGCACAGGTTGCAGATTCTTTTCAATGCAAACCTGCTAAATAGGTCCCATAAGATTGGTATAACTAATAAAGCAATATTTCTTTTTAAAATTATTAATTTAATTAATTAATTTATATGTGTGTATACCTGATTGCATTAATGCATGTTTATCTGTGCATGCTCACAGATCTTTGCCTGTGGAGGCAAGAAGAGGGTTTGTTCTCACACAGAGTTGGATTACAGGTGTTCTCGAGATACCCAGCTTGTCTCAAGTCCAAGTGGATCAAAGACCTCCACATAAAACAAGATACATTGAAACTAATAGAAAAGAAAGTGGGGAAGAGCCTCAAGCACATGAGCATGGGGGAAATTTTCCTGAACAGAACACCAATAGCTTATGCTCTAAGATCAAGAATTAACAAATGGGACTTCATAAAATTGCAAAGCTTCTGTAAGGCAAAAAGACACTGTCAATAGCACAAAATGGCAACCAACAATTTGGGAAAAGATCTTTACCAATCCTATATCTGATAGAGGGTTAATATCCAATATATACAAAGAACTCAAGAAGTCAGACTCCAGAGAAACAAATAACCCTATTAAAAAATGGGGTACAGAGCTAAACAAAGAATTCTCAACTGAGGAATACGGAATGACTGAGAAGCACCTAAAGAAATGTTCAATATCCTTAGTCATCAGGGAAATGCAAATCAAAACAACCCTGAGATTCCACCTCACACCAGTCAGAATGGCTAGGATAAAAACCTCAGGAGAGAGCAGATGCTGGAGAGGTTGTGGAGAAAAAGGAACACTCCTTCATTGCTAGTGGAATTGCAAGCTGGTACAACCACTCTGGAAATCAGTTTGGCGGTTCCTCCGGAAATTGGACATAGCACTGCCAAAGGACCCAGCTATACCAGTCCTGGGCATATACCCAAAAGATGCTCCAACATGTAATAAGGACATATGTTCATAGCATACTACTATGTTCATAGCAGCCTTATTTATAGTAGCCAGAAACTGGAAACAACCCAGATGTCCCTCAACAGAGGAATGGATACAGAAAATGTGGTACATTTACACAATGGAGTACTACTCAGCTATTAAAAACAATGAATTTATGAAGCTCTTAGGCAGATGGATGGATCTAGAGAATATCATCCTGAGTAAAGTAATCTAATCACAAAAGAACACACATGGTATGCATTCTCTGATAAGTGGATATTAGCCCAGAAGATTAGAATACACAAAGTACAATCCACAAACCACAAGCAACTCAAGAAGAAGGAAGACCAAAGTGTGGATACTTTGTTCCTTCTTAAAAGGGGGAACAAAATAACCATAGAAGGAATTGCAGAGACTAACTATGGAGCAGAGACTGAAGGAAGGACAATCCAGAGACTGCTCCACCTGGGAATCCATCCCATATTCAGTCATCAAATCCAGACAATATTGTGGATGCCAGCAAGTGCTGGTTGATGGGAGCCTGATATAGCTGTCTCCTGAGAGGCTCTGACAGTACCTGATTAATACAGAAGTAGAGGCTCACAGTCATCCATTGGACTGAATACAGGGTTCTCAATGAAGGAGCTAGAGAAAGGACCCAAGGAGCTGAAGGGTTTGCAGTCCCTTAGGAAGAACAACAATATGAACTAACTAGTACCCTCAGAGCTCCAGGGACAAAACTACCAACCAAAGAGTACACATGGTGGGACTTATGGCTCCAGCCGCATATGTATAGCAGAGGATGGTCAAGTTGGTCGTTAATGGGATGAAAGGCCCTTGGCCCTGTGAAGGTTCTATGTCCCAGTGTAGGGGAATGCCAGAGCTAGTAGGCAGGAGAGTATGCGGTGGTGAGCAGGGGGAGGGGGGAAGGAACAGGGGTTTGTTTTTGGTTTTGTTTTTTTATTTTAATTTTTTTCTTTTTTTAGAGGGGAACCTGGGAAAGGAGATATTGTAGGACATGTAAATAAAGAAAACATCTAATAAAAGAAAAAGAAAGATACCCAGCTTGTTACATGGATGTTGAAATCTGAACTGTGGTCCTTATGATTGCACAGTAAGCACTTAACCACTTAACCACTGAGCCATTTATCAAGACCTAGAGGAATATTTCTTCTGCTGCTAAATATATTACTTTGTCTCACTTCAATAGGTCTAGTAGATCAGGGTCCTCATTATCTCATCTCAGATATGAAGCAGCCATTGTTTTTTTTTTTTTTTTTTTTTTTTTTTTTTTTTTTTTTTTTTGGTTTTTTGAGTCAGGGTTTCTCCGTATAGTCCTGGCTGCCCTGGAACTCACTCTGTAGACCAGGCTGGCCTCGAACTCAGAAATCCACCTGCCTCTGCCTCCCAAGTGCTGGGATTAAAGGCATGTGCCACCACTGCTTGGCTGGAGCAGCCATTCTTAATTAGCATATGTTAATTGTACAAACTATTGGCTTCATTGAGATATTTCAACTGTGTATATACTGAACTTTGATTATATTTATCCATGACCATTTCTGGTATACTTTTTCCACTACCTCTGCTTCCCTTCTTCTTCCCACATATTTCTCTTTCTTCATGCATGTCTATTTAAAGCTCTAGATTGCCTATTAGAATGAAGGACAAAGACTGAAACCCATGCAAAATGTATCCCATTTCAGAAAAGAGCAGCACCTGCGGATTACTTATGTCAGACTGTAGAGGAATTTTAACCCAGCAACATGGCTTCTCTGACAAGGGATCACTTTCAAAAACCTGGGTCTGTGTTCCAGCTGGAATACAAATGTGCCACACTCTTTTAACCTCTTTTGCTGGAATGCAAACGTGCCCTTGGCACACACCTGTAAGGTATAACTAGTGTGTAGAAGGAAGCAGCCATGTTTGAAAAAGACATCTATTTGAGGAGCAAAGTGATGAATCAGAGAAAGATTTGACAGAATGAGTTAGAGATAGGATATCCCCAACTCTCAGGATTAACGATATTTAAGAGCAGATTAACAGCTGGGTGGTGGTGGCGCACGCCTTTAATCCCAGCACTTGGGAGGCAGAGGCAGGCGGATTTCTGAGTTCGAGGCCAGCCTGGTCTACATAGTGAGTTCCAGGACAGCCAGGGCTACACAGAGAAACCCTGTCTCAAACCGGCCCCCAAAAAGTGTCAATAGCAGATTAGGGAAGTAGTTAGTTAGTTCATTGAGTGGAGTTGAGTTTGGTGCAGTCAGTTGGGAGTCAGTCCAGTGAGTACAGTGTAGTGGAACTGAGGCAGTTAATGCCAGAGAATGATAAGGAACCAGAAGATTGGAACAGAATGCAGAGTTAGTTTGAGGCAAAGCAGAGAAAATCATTGAGAAGTCAAGAAAAGTCAGTTTAAAGAAGATTTTGAGCCAAAACTACTGAGTTGAACCAGCCAGTCAGAGTTCAGGAAAAAACTAGAAAGTGTGAGATTATTCAGGAGTAAGCCTCTAAGATAACAATTACACCTGATAAATAAAAGTTACTTTTACACCAGGCAAAAGAGAGGTTAAATGAGGAAGATCCACATACTCCCCTGCCCAGTGGAAGCACTTAAAGAAAGCAAACATCCCTTGCAATGCTGGATGTGTGAAAGCAATGGAGATTTTTCTGTGGAAGCTGCTGTGAAGATGCTTAATGACCACCTCTGGGATGGAGGATGAGATTTACAATAAGAAAGAAAATACACTGCATCCATACTTGCAGCATGTTCAAATGGCCCATGTCACAGAGATCATTACCAACTATTGTTTCAAGAAGGTAGGAAAGGAAAGAGCAGGTTTTTTTTTTTTTTTTTTTTTTTTTTTTTTTTTTGGTCTCTTCCAAACCATTCTTGTACAAATCTGGCAGTAAGTATTCTGGACTCTTGTACCTGACAGCCACTCAGAAAGACTATTGCAGACTGTGCACATGGATGAAAGTGGAGAGGGTTACCACAGAACTACTTAACATCAAAATCCTGTTGGTAAAAAAAATTTACACTCTTTCAAAACCAACAACATATTATTAATAAGAACCATAGACGTCACTGTCTTATTGAAACGAAACAGTTGTTAAATACCCATCTATACTTTGACAGCACTACAAAACAGATCTGGAGAGCTTTAGTTCTTAGAAAAGAATATTTCTAGATCATTCAGATAAAAGGTGTACTTTCTGAAGAAATTATGTTATAGGACATTTTAAGAAATGTAGTTTTAAAAGATTTATTTTATCTTAATGGTTTTTATTTGTTTTTTTTGTTTGTTTGTTTGTTTGGTTGGTTGGTTGGTTTTTTGAACAGGGTTTCTTTGTGTAGCCTTGGCTGTCCTGGAACTCACTCTGTAGATCAGGCTGGCCTTGAACTCAGAAATCCGCCTGCCTCTGCCTCCCAAGTGCTGAGATTAAAGGTGTGTGCCACCACTGTGTTCGACTACCAGGTTAGTATAGGTACCTGTGGAGGCCAGAAGAAGGCATTGGATTCCCAAAAGCTGGAGTTATAAGAGTTATGAAGCACTGAGTGGGTGTTGGGAACCGCACTCAAGTCCTCTGGGAAAATAACAAGTGCTTTTATCTTCAAAACCATCTCTCCAGCCCTTAAAAAATATTTTAAATACTATTTATATTTTGTTTCCTAATCAATATTTAACCAACATGATTCTGCTTCAGAAATTCTCTATAAATAATGAAAAAATAACAGACTTAAGAATGAATGTAAGGCAATACAAAAACAGAAGTGTAATTATAATCTACTTTTTGAGAATTTTAAAGTTAGAGAGAGATCAGTTCAGTAGCCAGAGGAGAGTATGGAGTCAAGATAGTCTATGCTTTTGAGTTTCAAAACTGGCTGGCTGAGCAGTGGTGGCACGCGCCTTTAATCCCTTGGGAGGCAGAGGCAGGCCGATATCTGAGTTCAAGGCCAACCTGGTCTACAGAGTGAATTCCAGGACAGCCAGGGCTACACAGAGAAACCCTGTCTCGAAAAAAAAGTAAAAAAATAAAAAAAAAAATAAATGGCTGATGTTTAGGTATGTATGAGCTAATACTAAGGGAGTAAAGCTTGATAGTGCAAGTGTAATGGGTTCAAAGCTTTTGAAGGAGGGAGACAATGAGTCTATGGGCCAGCAGGGGTTGGGGGGAGTGGCCTGAGCTACAATCTCAGTTTCCCATTGATCACTGCATATGTGCTGAGCAAGTGTCATGGATATTGGGGGTTGGTGGGCTGATGGCAGAATGACATAGTTTCATTTTCATCAGATTGAACTTTTTTTCACTGTTTTGAAAGGACATCTGATGCATGTCAAAAACGAAGTGTTCGGGAAGACTTTACGAAAAAGTACAGGACCATGAATGCAATAGACAAATGAGCTGTTCTGGAAGTTGGGGAATACCCATTCAAGATTTAAATTGAATTCTATCTTTGTCTTTAGCTAAGTTTTTCTGCTTTTGTTCACTTAGAATGTAAAAATGGTCAAGTCGGCACCTGCTTTGATCTAATAATGACTGCAATACAGCAGCTCAGGAAAAGAGGAGGGGAAATCACTAGGTATTAGTACCAGGTGTTTGATAATTGACTTTATTTTCCTTCAGTTGTCATGCATGTGTTTCTATAAATACCAAAACCTAGCTGAGATATTAAAAATAAACAAGCGGGTACACATGGCCTTGGATCTTATTCCAATTCAAACTTTAACTCAGGTTACTTGAGTATAGACTTTGGTATCAAGATAAATAGCCTATAGACTTTGTGCTAAAGCAGTTAGAACACATATCATATAGATCAGTTGAAGAATGTGTATAAAAATAGAACTGTGCGAGCAATCCAGCAGGGAAGGAAGAAGCTAGAAGAATGCCAAGAAAGATAACACAAAAGTACTAAATGTAGATTCAGTAATGAGAACAGAGCCAAGCTGCAGAGGCTGTATATAAATAATGCCAACACAAACACTTGGCAAGTGGAGCATCCAGCTGGTGATCTGGATTGGGTCTGTAGGACATTCATAATTGACTTGACCAATTTCTTTTTTACTCAATCAACTGAAGTAAGTGACTTTTCAGAACCCATTAACACATGCATGATGAAAGGGTCCAAGAGGAAAGAAAAGAGAGAATGCCGTTGGGGAAGGGTGAATAAACAATGGCCTCCAAAGGAGAGTTGAATTAAAATGAGAGCAAATTTTGAGGAAGGGTTGATTAAGACACATGACTTTTAAAGCACAATATAATATATAAAACTTAACTATCTAAGTCATAGGAATTACATTAGTAAAATCAAAGAAGATAATCTGAAGATTTGACAGTCACATTTTTTGACTCTTATATTGACCAGCTACATTTATTTATAGCATATCTCACAATATCCTATAAACGATGCAGGTTGTTATCATTGTGTTATGGTTCAATTTGCTGCTGTCACAATGTTCGTTACATCACTGCACCTGCTACTTTTTAAATGCAAATGCTTGAGTCATTCTAACACTTGTGATGCAGTTATAATAGTCAAAAGAGGGTATATATACATATCTATGCATTCATATGTACATGTACATGTATACATGTATATACGTACACATGTACATACGTGTACACACGTGTATATATGTACATATACATACATATGTAAATTTTGTACATATATATGCTTATGTATCAATGAATACACATTACATATATATACCTATATATTTATTAACTATGAAATGTAACTTCTAGGGGCTGGCGAATTGGCTCGGTGGGTAAGAGCACTGACTGCTCTTCCAAAGGTTCTGAGTTCAAATCCCAGCAACCACATGGTGGCTCACAACCACCTGTAATGAAATCTGACACCTTCTTCTGGTGCATCTGAAGTCAGCTACAGTATCCTTCCTTATGATAATAAAGAGATCTTTGGGCCAGAGCGGGGTTGATTGGAGTGAGCAGAGATCATAAAGTTAAATTCTCAACAACCACATGAAGGCTCACACCCATCTGTACAGTTATGGTGTACACACACACACACACACACACACACACACACATATATATAATAAATCCTTAAAAAAAAGAGAGGGATTAGCTGTGTGACTTTGGCGCTGTCTCTCAAA
>NW_022196902.1:22807870-22819991 GCF_008632895.1 Mastomys coucha
AAAAAAAAGAAATGTAACTTCTACATAAAAATGCTCTAAATTGTATTAAACATTTTGTATATATTCTGAGAATAATGAATTCCTAAAAATGGAGACCTTTCTACTAGCTCATGAGGGAAATAAGGAGAACAGAAGAAAAATACTGACTACACTTCAGTATTTCAAAGACATATTCTATTGGCTTCAACATATACAGATAGATTATCTATATCTATATATACATATATATATATATATACGTGTGTGTGTGTGTATGTGTGTCTGTATACACATACACACACATACATGTATATATGTCCCCTATTAAAATGTATGATTCTGATATCTACAAACAAACTCTTCATACATATCAGAAATTATCCCCAAAATCCATAGTTTAAGTAAAAGAACTTTTGTGGTATGGCTGTTTATCTTCCAGGATGTTTAATTCTACATTATCTTTAAATGACTTTCAGCCACTTTTAAAATTTTATTGAAAATTTTACATGAATAACCTGAGGAAATGCACACATTCTTGTAACTCTGCAGTAATGCCCTACCAAGCTTCCCTGCCTTCTGCCATTCCCACTCTACACGGATCAGCATCAATATGAGGCTCATCACATATCTTTCACAACTTTTAGTTTCACTCTTTCATAATTTCATATATGCATGTAAACTGTTTTAAGTATTTGCAAGCCATGTTGCCCTCTCTTTCCCCCTTCCTACTCATGCTGAACCCCTTCCTCCTGAGTTCCTATCTACTGCTATATCTTTTGTGTGTGTGACTCAGTGAGTTCAATCTCATTTGCTTACATAGGCAAGGAGAGAGGTTATTTCTAAAACCTCAACCACCATAACGTAACAATTACTATACCACTGAAAAAAATAACTGTGCCTTCCCAAGGACATTACCTGCCAGTGACTACTCAGAGGGTGTGCCCTTTGGAGGTTATTTCCTTTCTTTGATGGAAGGCAACCATGAAGTCTGTATCTTGACCATGATTGTAAGGGCCTTATCATATCTAAGAGACTCCTTCTTGCCCTCCACCACTTACATTTTTTTTCTGTCCTCTCTTCCATAATATTCCAGGAGATTCAGAACTTCATTTATTTTAAAGCCATAGTCTTTTCAGCTCCATAAGCTTTGCCCTGCATCTTGGAGAGGTGTTGGGAGAAAATTCTGCCTTGGGTGACATACATGATCTGGTTTAACCCAGCCTTGTCACTTATTAGTTTTTTTTTTTTTTTTTTTTTTTTTTTTTTTTTTTTTTTTTTTTTTGGTTTTGAGACAGGGTTTCTCTGTAGCCCTGGCTGTCCTGGAACTCACTCTGTAGACCAGGCTGGCCTCGAACTCAGAAATCCACCCGCCTCTGCCTCCCAAGTGCTGGGATTAAAGGCGTGCGCCACCACCGCCCGGCTTATTAGTTTTATGCTACTGGACAATATATTTAAATTTTCAGTGTGGCCTCAAAGAGATCAGCAATGGGTTAAAAAAGATGGAATATGAATGTATCCAACACTTGCTTGATTTTTCTTTATTGTTTTTACACATTTTCCATAGATTATAAAACTGTCACAATCCAGTTCACAAACTAGTGCATTAAAGTATAAATTGTTTCTCTACTTAAAAACATGTAAGTAATATATTTAAGTTAAGTAAATCTAAAATTTTAAAATAAAGCCAATACTTAAATATAAATTCAGCATTATAAGTAAAAGCACACAAATGTATAATGTTAGAATTAGACTATAATCCAATTTCTACTCTTCTTCATTATATTATGTAAAAATTTGTAGTTATTTTGGTTCAAATATATTATGTTCATCTTGAAATTATTTGAATAACATTATTTTTTTGCTATTTGTCTTGTAAAAATTACTTCTAATCGATTTAACATTTTGTTGACTTTAACTGTTGTTTCCTATATGTATATATGTATGCATGTATATATATACATATATATATACATATATATATACATATATATATATATATATAATAGTTTTAAGTCTTCAGTAGTAGTAGTAGTAGTAGTAAATACATCCTCTTTCCTTTGCACTGATGTTTCAAATATTCTTTACCAAATGATAAAATTTTAATATATAAGGCAAATAAAGAATGTAGAGAAACTATATACAGAATATTTGTTGTACTTAAAAATTATTCTCAGTAATTAACAATATATTCTACTTATTTTATTTCTTCAATGACAAGGTATGGTAGCAGAACATAGGGTCAAGCTGAAATTCGTATGCCACATGATGACATTTTAGCTAGTAAAAAGCTGCATATCTCCCAGTGCTCCCATATAGCACAACTATGAGTAGGTTATGCAGTAGAAGTTCCAATAATCTACTCTATGATGTTCCAATGATCATGAAATTACCTAACAGCATATTTTTTTCAGAATGTTTTCTGGTTTTGCATGATATATAATTACACAGTAAGGCACAAGGTCAGTGGATTGAATAGAAGGTTGTAGACAAATATGAAGGTTAAGCCAAATATGAGGGTATTAAGGGCTTACTCTCTAATTATTTATTTGCTTCTTGTTTGAAATTATTTAGCAGTATTAAATAATCACTCTGAACATATATTAAATTCCTTGGAGATGGGAAGTTTATATTTTTCTCTAGTTAATTTCTGTATTCCATGTGCTCTTAGCCTAGTTCCATCCATTTGGCTGTGAATTTCATGAAGTCATTGTTTTTAATATCTGAGTAAATGTAATACATTTTCTGTAACCATTCCTCTGTTAAGGGAGATTTGGGTTGTTTCCAGCATCTGGCTATTATAAACAAGGCTGCTATGAGCATAGTGGAGCATGTGTCCTTGTCATATCTTGAAGCATCTTTTGGGTGTGACCAGGAGTGGTATAGCTGGGTCCTCGGGTAGTACTATGTCCTATTTTCTGAAGAACCACCAGAGTGGTTGTACTAGCTTGCAATCTCACCAACAAAGGAGTAGTATTCCTCTTTCTCCACATCCTCGCCAGTATCTGTTGTCCCTTGAGTTTTGATCTTAGCCATTCTGACTGGTGTACAGTGGAACCTCAAGGTTGTTTTGATTTGCATTTCCCTCATGACTAAGGATGTTGAACATTTGTTTAGGTGCTTCTCTGCCACTCGATACTCCTTAGTTTCCTTAGTTAACAATTCTTTGTTAAGCTCTGTAACACATTTTTAAATAGGGTTATTTGATTCTCTGGAGTGTAAGTACTTGAGTTCTTTATATATATTTTATTAGTCTTCTATTAGATGTAGGATTGGTAGAGATCATTTTTCAATCTGTAGACTTCTGTTTTGTCCTGGTGACAGTGTCCCTTTGCTTACAGCTTTTCAATTTTATGAGATCAATTTGTCTACATTTGATCTTAGAGCTTGGGTCATTGGTGTTCTGTTCATGAAATTTTCTGCTGTGTACATATATTCGAAACACTTTCCCAGTTTCTCTTGTAATAGATTCAGTGAATATTGATGCAAAAATACTCAATAAAATTCTCACAAACTGTATCCAAGAACACATCAAAATGATAATTCACCATGATAAAGTTGGCTTCATTCTAGGGAAGCAGTGATGGTTCAATATATGGAAATACGTCAACATAATCCACTATACAAACAGAGTCAAAGAAAAAAACATGATCATCTTATTAGGTGATGAAAAGCATTTGACAAAATTCAATACTCCTTTATGTTAAAAGTCTTGGAAAGAACAGGAATTCAAGGCCCATACTTAAATATAGTAAAAGTAACATACAACAAACAAGTAGCCAACATCAAACTAAATAGAGAGAAACTTGAAGCAATCCCACTAAAATCAGGGACTAGACAAGGCTGCCCACTCTTTCCCTATCTATTCAATATAGTACTCAAAGTCCTAGCTAGAGCAGTTAGAAAACAAAAGGAGGTCAAATGGATACAAATTGGAAAGGAAGAAGTCAAAATATCATTATTGGCAGATGATATGATCGTATACTTAAGTGACCCCAAAAATTCCACCAAAGAACTCCTTCAGCTGATTGGAAACAACTTCAGCAACTTGGCCAGATACAAAATTAACTCAAACAAATCAGTAGCCTTCCTCTACTCAAAGGATAAACAGGCTGAGAAAGAAATTAGGGAAATGACACCCTTCACAATAGTCACAAATAATACAAAATATCTTGGTGTGGCTCTATCAAAGCAAGTAAAAGACCTGTATGACAAGAACTTCAAGTCTCTGAAGAAAGAAACTGAAGAAGATCTCAGAAGATAGAAAGATCTCCCATGCTCATGGTCATGATGTTTTGTGCAGGAATAGAAACCCTGACTAAGACAGCAGGTATCAGTCAGGCACATGGCACACATACATGCATGAAGGTGTACACACATACACACACACACACACATGTTCTGTGTCATTTGACTAGGGTCCTTTAATTGCAAACAATGTAGGTAAGGCAAATTTTTAGAAAGAAGCAGCCATGTTTGACAAGGATGCTTAATACACAAAGTACTGAATGAGTCAGAGATAAGATATGTCCAACTCTCAGCCGAGTGGTGGTGGTGCACACCTTTAATTTCAGCACTTGGGAGGCAGAGGCAGGTGGATTTCTGAGTTCAAGGGCAGCCTGGTCTATATAGTGAGTTCCAGGACAGCCAGGGCTATACAGAGAAACCCTGTCTTGAAAATCAACAAAAAAAAGAAAAAAAAAAAAAAGATATGTCCAACTCTCATGAGAACAGTCAAGAAAGAATGGTGATGAGAGAGATAGAGACACATGTACACACTCAGAGAGAGAGACAGAGACAAAGAGAGAGAGAGGGGAGAGACAGAGAGACAGAGAGAAGAAAGACAGTTTTATCAGGACATTTTTATCAAGATAGGTTGAAGGTCTTTACAAAGTCAGGATGTGCCAGAGAATGAGAAGGAGTCAGAAGTTTAGAAGAGATTACCAGTGTCAGTTTGAGACCAAGCAAGAAATTCAATCAGAAGATGAGAGAAGCCAGTTTTTGAATCAGTCAGCTTGGAGAGGAGTTTAGAACCAGGACAGCTGTGTTCAACCAGCCTCTGAGACAACAAATACATCTGGCAAACAAATGTTACAATTACCTAAAACAAAAGAGTTGAGTGGAAATCTTAAATATTTCTTCCAATGCAAACTGGAGTGAGGGATCTTGTTGAAATCTGTATTTTGATTCAAGGATCATTCATAGAGGTCTTGCCTCACATTTCCAGAAAGCTCCAAATGCTAATGATGTTATCAGTGGAATTGACTTCAATAACCATGAATTACATCATATGAGGAATAGATTTTTTAATTATTGACATAAGAGGAGTAAATTAATGCTTGTTGATTTTGCTTAAATAAAAATATCTTCACCTAGGAAGGCAAATATACTAATCTAGGACCTACAACATGGCATAGTGCCTCTATCATACAGCCCACAACCTAAGTATGATCCCCTAAGACTCATGTGGTAGGAAAAGTCAATCAAAATCTACAAGTTGTCCTCTGACTACCCACATACATGCCACAGCATGCACAGCTATGTATATGTTCATGTGTACATGTATATGTTCATGTGTACCCACTTACACATGCACAGACACACACACACACACACACAAATAAATATAACAGATTAAAAATAAAACACTCCCTATATTCAAGTCCTATATAAAGTAGTATAACATACATTTCCTGAATCCTATCTTTTAATGAGAACATGTCCTGGATCACCATATGATGGTACTTTCTACTCCACTACAACTTCTTAATCTAGTCACAATGCTATTTTTGCTGCTATTTAAGAAAATTCTTCTACTTCTATCTTTGCTGGATTATATGCCAATTATCAAGCAAAAGTCACTATTCTTCTTGAAAATCAAACATGATGAAGGTCCCAGAGAAAATATTGACTATAATATTTCAATGTTTATGAGAAAGAGGAATACTTACTTGAACTATATACACTTGAGCTCCTGAATGCCAGAATTTCGTGTATGGTCCCATTGGGCTTTATTGGAGCCTAGTCTGTTTTTTATTGATATTGTATAAAACCTATCACATAAGAATTTGACTTATGATATCAGCAAGATTTTTTTCTCGGTAATCATTAGGGCACAATTATCTTCTCAATATACACACACTGCTAGATGACATAATAGTCATTGCGTGACAAAACCATAAAAATAGTTGGCTATAGTAGATATTTATAGACTCTTAAAATGTAATATAATTACATTCAGGTACAATTTGCGACAAATTTATTTTTTTTTGAGCATATTAGGCAAGTAAATAAAGAGTATGCTAATTTCTTTTGCATCACTTAAGTAATTGGTATACTGTTCTTTGTTTTTTAATTATTTTAGATGCATTTATTCTATTTTACATGTATGATTGTTTGATCATAAATACATGCATCATATGAGGTGTCTGGTGCCAATAAAGGGCAGAAAAAGATATTATATCCCCTGAAACTGGAGTTACAGATGGGTTTAAAGCACTCTATGGTGCTTCAAATTAAACCTGTGTCTTACACAAGAACAAGTTCTCTAAAGCATTGAGCCATCTCTTCAGTTCCAATTCCTAAGTAATTTTCCAATTCTTAAGTATTTTGAATTCTTAAATACAAATTAATACTAACTGGTAACAAATACCTATATCAATAAAATATGATTGACTAATTCCTATTAAATTTTTCATGGAAATGTTATTCTTCACAATTTTCTAACCAGAAACAATTGTTTTATCCTTTAAAAAGCCACATGGGCAATATAGATACTAAGGTATTCACTTTGAGAACATGCATCCTTTACTTCAGATTATTTTTTTTATTATAAGCCACATTTTAAGCATTGAAAGAATGCTACATTTATGAACTGTTCACTCTTCTCTATGTTTGTTTTTGTTCTATTGCTCAAGAAACCTGGACATTTGCTGCAGATTGCTGGAAGATGAAATAGGCATCTTGCTTTTGCATAAAACAAGTGTGTTTCATTTGAAAAGACAATGCCATTATCTGATATCAAAATACAAAACTACAATCCCATCTCTAATAGCCTTAATTATAAAGTCACTTTATAAGACTGGCCCTTATTCATCTACTCTAGCATGGTGAGAATCATTCCCAGTATACTTTTGTTTCATTAAAGGAAATTTGCTGCCATTAAACAATAATAAATAATTAATAGAAGTAAATGCTAAAAAGACAGCCTTCGGGCTGGAGAGATGGCTCAGTGGTTAAGAGCACTGACTGCTCTTCCAGAGGTCCTGGGTTCAATTCCCAGCAACCATGTGGTGGCTCACAACCATCTATAATGAGATCTGATGCCCTCTTCTAGTGTGTCTGAAAACAGCTACAATGTAGTTACATATAGTAAATAAATAAATCTTTTAAAAAAATAAATCTCTAAAAAAAAAGAGAGCCTTCAAATTTAATAATTTAATATATAATATGATAGACATGCTCTTATGGGAAAATATTGTATCCTAGAGATAAAAAGAAGTATTTCCTTTAAAAGACACATATCAATGAGTGTAATGAGAAAAATATATTAACTACTCTCTTCATCAAAATTAAATGCTCTTGTTTATCAATGCCATGAGAAATGGAAAGCAAAATTTAACCTGAAAGAAATTACATTGCACCTTCAACCAACTGATATTAAAATAATTGAAAAATCTTTAAAACATTCATAAGAGAAACCAATAAAATACAGAAATGTGGAATTTTTTGACAGAAAGTTCACTAAAAATTGTATATAGCAGGAAATGAACACATGCAGATGCCAATGATGTTAGTCCTCAGGGAACTACTAATAAAACCACAGAGAATTACAAATACTCATGACCAAATACCTGGAGTTAAGAGGACAATTAAAATGAAGTTACAATGCAGTATTATATAACAACACAAGTATTATTGAGACTCAATAAGCATGTATTAGTCAATAGAGCAAGTTCAACCTCATTTGGCGCTAAATTGCTCCCAGGGAGGAGTGTTCCTCTCTGGTGCTGGAGAAAATAAAGATACTCAAAGCCCTTTTCCTGTCCTGTTTGGTCCATGGCAACAAAGCAAAAAGATTGTAGGAAAAGTCTCATCTGTACAATACTCTGTCTTGTCAACCAAAAATAGTCACGTGTAACTAAATACATTCTGTGCAGTCTGAGTAAGAAGACAAAATGAACACTTCAGATTGTTGCAAATATTATTTTACTGCAGTGCTCTTATTGACACTGCATATGCAGTTCATGTCCCAGATGCTACGATTTCATAAATTGCTTGTCAATTTATGTGCAATTTATGTGCATCAGCTTTTTGTGGGAAGAGTGCTTGGAGCAGACAGAATAATTTAACACCAGAAAATCAAGATGTCTAGCATTGTTTGGCACCCTATAAACTTCATCTTATCAGACAACTCTCCATTTTATTAGTGTTTCAGTATTCATAATAGTCACTTGTACTCAAATATTCCATAATATAGATTAGCTTCTACTCTCAATATATACATTCATGAAAAGGCACACACACAGACACAGTCACACACATACACCACATGCAAACACACATATATCATACATATGTACATACATACACATGAGAGAGACACAGACACAGATAGACACACATACCTACCACACACACATATACTACACACACACATTATACGTATATGCACATACACACACATGAGAGAAAAAGAGATACAGACAGACACAGACACACCATGCACACACACATGAGAGAGATAAACATAGACACACCACACACACAGACACACAGACACACACACACACACACGCACACACACACCACATGAGACAGACAGACAGAAACAAAGTGAGTGGAACACTTTAGGAGTCATTTCCTGGGGGAAGAGATACAGACATTTGTAGTTTCTTAGCGCTTTTCCATGCCACAGATTGAGTCTGTGTTAGCACTGATAATGATGCTGAATGAAGCAGCCTAGTCAATCCCCATATACTCTCTTCAACTATAAGAGAAGTCAAAGTAAACAGCAAAAGAGATTTTCATTTTAGAGCATATCAAATTATTCTTTCACTGAAACCAAGGCCTTCATTATAGATTTATAAAATAGTTTCTTTTTTAAAAAATGGTTAAATTGCTATCCACTATATTTTTTTTCTGTGAAGATTTTATATTTCTTTTTTATTAGATATTTTCTTTATTTACATGTCATATGATATCTCCTTTCCCAGTTTTGCCTCCAAAAAAAAGAAAAAAAATAAAACAAAACAAAAAGCAACAACAAAAATAAACCCTGTTCCCTTCCTCCTCCCCCTGCTCACCAACCCACCCTTCCTGCTTCCTGGCCCTGGCGTTTCCCTACACTGGGGCATAGAACCTTCATAGAGCCAAGGGTCTCCCCTCCCATTGATGAACAACTTGACCATCCTCTGCTACATATGCTGCTGGAGTCATTAGTCCTACCACGTGTACTCTTTATCCACTGTATTTATTGTTTATGGTATTAGGTAGTTTCTTGTCATTTTCCAGAAAATGTTTCTTTTCTTGTAGTCAAATGCAGATGATTATCCTCAAAACAAAATATAAGATATGTCGATAGGTATGTGTATGTAAGTGTATAGTGTAGGTGTGTATGTATGTAGTATGAATGCGTGTGCCTATGTATGTGTTTTATTTTGTTTTTGGAACCATTCTTAAATAATAAGCCATTTCAGAAGAAATACATATGTTCTACTGAGCGTAGTACAAAGAAAAGCATCTCCATTTTCTAATATATAATACAGAGCTTGGTCTGGGCCTAACCGAAAAAAAGGAAGGTGAAATGATTTATAAGTCAAACAGGGCCTATAAGAGTGAAGAAGTATCTGTTTATAAAACTATATAGAAATATTCATGTTATAATGGTTAAAATAAGATGAAAATGCAGACCACATTTTCTAAACATCAGAGTAGTATTTATACTTTAAATCCATCATCATATGAAACATAATGGAATTTTAAGCAATAATGGCACATTTGTAAATGGCATTATTATTGGTTTATTATTATTATTTTCTTTATTTATATTTCAAATGATAACTCCTTTCCCAGTTGCCCAACCTAAAAAAAAAAAAACAACAACAAAAAACCAACAACAACAACAACAAAAAGAAAACCCTGTTCCCACCCCCTTCCCGTGCTTACCACCCCAACCCTCTCCCAGTTCCTGGCCCTGGCATTCCCCCTACACTGGGGCATAGAACCTTCACAGGACTAAGGACCTCTCCTCCTATTGATGACCGACTTGGCCATCGTCTGATACATATGCAGCTGGAGCCATGAGTCCCACCATGTGTACTCTTAGGTTGGTGGTTTACTCGTTGGGAGATCAGAGGGTAATGGTGAGTTCACATTGTTATTCATCCTAAGAGGCTACAACTCCTTGGGTCCTTTCTCTAGCTCCTTCAATGGGGACCCTGTGCTCAGTCCAAGGGATGGTGTGAGCCTCCACTTCTGTATTAGTCATGCACTGGAAAAGCCTCTCAGGAGACAGCTATATCAGGCTCCAGTCAGCCAGCACTTGCTGGTATCCACAATAGTGTCTGGGTTTGGTGATTGAATATGGGAAGGATTCCCAGGTGGAACAGTCTCTGGATTGTCCTTCCTTCAGTCTCTGCTCCATAGTTAGTCTATGTAACTCCTTCCATGGGTATTTTGTTCCCCCTTCTAAGAAGTATCAAAGTATCCACACTTTGGTCTTTCTTCTTCTTGAGTTTATTGTGGTTTGTAGATTGTATCTTGGGTAGTCTGAGCTTCTGAGCTAGTATCCATTTATCAGTGAGTGCATACCATATGTGTTCTTTTGTGATTGGCTTACCTCACTCAGGATGATATTCTCCAGACCCATCCATCTGCCTATGAATTTCATAAATTCATTGTTCCTAATAGCTGAGTAGTACTCCATTGTGTAAATGTATCACATTTTCTGTATCCATTCCTCTGTAGAGGGACATCTGGGTTGTTTCGAGCTTCTGGCTATTATAAATAAGGCTGCTATGAACATAATGGAGCATGTGTCCATATTACATGTTGGAACATTTTCTGGGTATATGCCCAGGAGTGGTATAGCTGGGTCCTCAGTACTGTGTCCAATTTCCTGAGGAACTGTTAAACTGATTTCCAGAGTGGTTTTACCAGCTTGCATTCCCAACAGTAATGAAGGAGTGTTCCTCTTTCTCCACAACCTTGGCAGCATCTGCTGTCATCTGAGTTTTTGACCTTAGCCATTCTGATTGGTGTGAGGTTGAATATCAGGGTTGTTTTGAATTGCATTTCCCTGATGACTAAGGATGTTGAACATTTTTTTCCTTCTTAGTCATTTGGTATTCATCAGTTGAGAATTCTTTGTTTAGCTCTGTACCCCATTTTTAATAGGGTTATTTGGTTCTCTGGACTCTAACTTCTTGAGTTCTTTGTATATATCGGATGTAGGGTTAGTAAAGATCTTTTCCCAATTTGTTGGTTGCCGCTTTGTCCTATTGACAGTGTCTTTTGCCTTACAGAAGCTTTGCAACTTTATGAGGTCCCATTTGTCAATTCTTGATCTTAGAGCAAAAGCCATTGGTGTTCTGTTCAAAAAATTGCCCACTGTGCCCAGGTGCTCGAGGCCCTCCCACTTTCTTTTCTAATAGTTTCAGTGTATCTTGTTTTATGTGGAGGTCCTTGATCCACTTGGACCTGAGCTTTGTACAAGGAGATAGGAATGGATTGATTTGCATTCTTCTACATGCTACCTGCCAGTTGAGCCAGCACCATTTGTTGAAAATGTTGAAACCACTGGATGGTTTTAGCTCCCTTCTCAAAGATCAAGTGGTCATATGTTTGTGGGTTCATTTCTGGGTCTTCAATTCTATCCCATTGATCTACCTGCTTGTCGCTGTACCAATACTATGCAGTTTTTATCACAATTGCTTTGTAGTAAAGTTTAAGGTCTGGAATGGTGATTCCACCAGAGGTTCCTTTTTTGTTGAGAATAGTTTTGGTTATCCTGGGTTTTTTGTTGTTCCAGATGAATTTGCAAATTGCTCTTTCCAACTCTATGAAGAATTGAGTCAGAATTTTGATGGGAATTGCATTGAATCTGTAGATTGCTTTTGGCAAGATGGCCATTTTTACTATATTA
>NW_022196902.1:22821307-22877145 GCF_008632895.1 Mastomys coucha
TCCAGGTTTTCCAGTTTTGTTGAATATAGGCTTTTGTAGTAGGCTCTCATGATTTTTTGGATTTCCTCGGTGTCTATTGTTATGTCTCCCTTTCACTTCTGACCTTGTTAATTAGGATACTGTCTCTGTGCCCTCTAGTTAGTCGGGCTAAGAGCGTATCTATTTTGTTGATTTTCTCAAAGAACCAGCTCCTGGTTTGGTTGATTCTTTGTATAGTTCTTCTTGTTTCTATTTGGTTGATTTCAGCCCTAAGTTTGATTATTTCCTGCCTTCAACTCCTCTTGGGTGAATTTGCATCTTTCTGTTCTACAGCTTTCAGATGTGCTGTCAAATTGCTGGTATATGTTCTCTCCAGTTTCTTTTTGGAGCCAATTAAAGCTATGAGTTTTCCTTTTAGGACTGTTTTCATTGTGTCTCAATAGTTTGGATATGTTGTGGTTTCATTTTCATTAAACTCTAAAAGTCTTTAATTTCTTTATTTCTTCCTTGACCAAGTTATCATTAAGTAGAGTGTTGTTAAGCTTCCATGTGTGTGTGGGCATTCTATTGTTTATGTTGTTATTGAGGAGCAGCCTTAGTCATAATGATCTGATAGAATGCAAGGAATTATTTCAATCTTCTTGTATCTGTTGAGGCCTGATCTGTGATCAATTATATGGTCAATTTTGGAGAAGGTACCATGAGGTGCGGAGAAGAAGGTATATACTTTTGTTTTAGGATAAAAAGTTCTATAGATATCTGTTAAATCCTTTGTTTCATAACTTCTGTTAGTTTCACCATGTCTCTGTTTAGTTTCTGTTTCCATGATCTGTCCATTACAGAATGTAGGGTGTTGAAATCTCCCACTATTATTGTGTGCAGTCCAATGTGTCTTTGAGGTTTAGTAACGTTTCTTGTATGAATGTAGATGCTCTTGCATTTGGAGCATAGAGGTTAAGAATTGAAAGTTCCTCTTGGTACATCATACCTTTGATGAATATGAAGTGTCCCTCCTCATCTATATTTTTTTGGGGGAATTGAGTCCATTGATATTAATAGATATTAAAGAAAGCTAATCATTGCTTCCTGTTATTTTTGTTGTTAGAGTTGGAAATATGTTCATGTGGCTATCTTTTAATTTTATTGGAAAATTACTTTTTTGCTTTTTCTAGGATGTAGTTTCCCTCCTTGTGTTGAAGTTTTCCACTTATTAGCCTTTGAAGGGCTAGATTTGTGGAAATGTATTGTGTAAATTTTTGTCATGGAATACTTTGGTTTCTCCATCTATGGTAATTGAGAGTTTTTCTAGGTATAGTAGTTTGGGCTAGCATTTGTGTTCTCTTAAGTTCTGTATAGCATCAATCCATGATCTTCTAGCTTCCATAGTCTCTGGAGAGAAGTCTGGTATGATTCTGATAGACTTGCTTTTCTTTATATGTTACTTGACCATTTTTCCTCACTGCTTTTAATATTCTTTCTTTGTTTTGTGCATTTGGTGTTTTGACTATTATGTGGCGGGAGGAATTTCTTTTCTGGTCCAGTCTATTTGGAGTTCTATAGACTTCTTGTATGTTCATGGGCATCTCTTTCTTTAGGTTAGGGAAGTTTTCTTCTATAATTTTGTTGAAGATATTTACTGGCCCTTTAAGTTGGAGGTCTTCACTCTCTTCTATTCCTATTATCCTTAGATTTGGTCTTCTCATTGTGTCCTGAATTTCCTGGATGTTTTGGGTTAGGAGCTTTTTGGATTTTGTGCTTTCTTTGACTGTTTTGTCAATGTTTTCTGTGGTATCTTCTGCCCCTGAGATTCTCTCTTCTATCTCTTGAATTCTGTTCATGATGCTTGCATCTATGGTTCTTGACTTCTTTCCTAGGATTTCTATCTCCAGAGTTGTCTCTCTTTGTGATTTCCTAACTGTTTCTACTTCCATTTTTAGGTCCTGGATGCTTTTGTTCAGTTTTTTCATGTTTGGTTGTGCTTTCCTGTAATTCTTTAAAGGATTTTTATGTTTCCTCTTTAAGGGCTTTAACCTGATTACCTGTGTTCTCCTGTATTTCTTTAAGGGAGTTATTCATGCTCTTCTTAAATTCCTCTATCACCATCATGAGACATGATTTTATATCCAAATCTTGCTTTTCTGGTGTTTTGGGATATCCAGGACTTGCTGTGGTGGAAGTACTTGGTTCTGATGAAGCCATGTAGTCTTTGTATCTGTTGGTAAGATTCTTGCGTTTGCCTTTCACCAACTGTTGATCTCTGGTGTTAGATGTTCTTGCTGTCTATGGCTGGAGCTTGTTCCTCCTGTGTGTCTGTAAGCCTGTGTCAGCACTTCTGGAAGGTCAGCTCTCTTCAGGTAAGACCTGAGTCTCTGGGTTGGAACTCTCCCTGAAGGCAAGCTCTCAACTTGTGGGGAAGGGACAGAAAGAGCTGTGGATCTGCAGAACCTCCTCCTAGGTGAAGAAGGACATAGAAAGGATCCTGTGCAGGTACCCTGCCACTTCTGAGGCCTATGCCTCCTGCCTGGTCTCGCCTCCTCCTGAGTCTCTGGGTTGGAACACTCCCTGAAGGCAAGGTCTCTGCTTACAGGGAAGGGGCAGAGAGGGCTGTGGATCTGCAGAACCTCCTCCTAGGTAGAAAGCGCCACTGGATGGTTTTAGTGCCTTTGTAAAAGATCAAATGACCATAGGTGTGTGGGTTCATTTCTGGGTCTTCAACTCTATTCCATTGATCCACCTGCCTGTCACTGTACCAATACCATGCAGTTTTTATCACAATTGTTCTGGAGTAAAGCTTAAGGTCCAGGATGGTGATTCCACAAGAGGTTCTTTTATTGTTGAGAATAGTTTTCGCTATCCTAGGATTTTTGTTATTCCAGATGAATTTGCAAATTGCTCTTTCCAATTCTATGAAGAATTGAGTTCGAATTTTGATGGGAATTGCATTGAATCTGAAGATTGCTTTTGGCAAGATGGCCTTTTTTACTATATTAATCCTGCTGATCCATGAGCATGGGAGATCTTTCCATGTTCTGAGATCTTCTTTGATTTCCTTCTTCAGAGACTTAATGTTCTTATCATACAGATATTTTACTTGCTTAGTTAGAGTCACACCAAGGTATTTCATATTATTTGTGACTATTGTAAAAACCGTTGTTTCCCTAATTCCTTTCTCAGCCTGTTTATACTTTGTGTAGAGGAAGCCCACTGGTTTTCATGAATTAGTTTTATATCAAACTGCTTTGCTCCTATCAGGTTTAGGAGTTCTTTGGTGGAATTTTTGAGCTCACTTAAGTATACTATCACATCATTAGCAAATAGTGATAATTTGACTTTTTCCTTTCCAATTTGTATCCCTTTGATCTCCTTATGTTGTCCAGTTGCTCTGGCTACACGTACAATATTGATAGGTAGGGAGAGAGTAGGCAGCCTTGCATAATCCCTGATTTTAGTAGGATTGCTTCAAGTTTCTCTCCCTTTGATGTTGGTGACTGGTTTGCTGTATACTGCTTTTACTATGTTTATATATGGTCCTTCAATTCCTGATGTTTCCAAGACTTTTATTATGAAGGGGTGTTGGATTTTGTCAAATGCTTTCTCAGCATCTAATGAAATCATCTCACTTTTTTTCCTTTGAGTTTGTTTATATAATGGATTACATTGATGGATTTCTGTATATTGAACCATCCCTGCATCCCTGGGATGAAGCCTACTTGATCATGATGTATGATTATTTTGATGCATTCAGTTTGCCACAATTTTATTGAGTATTTTTGCATCGATATTCCCAAAGGAATTTGGTCTGAAGTTTTCTTTCTTTGTTAGGTCTTTATGTGGTTTTGGTATCAATGTAATTGTGGCTTCACAGAACGAATTGGGTAGAGTTCCTTCTGTTTCTATTTTGTGGAATAGTTTGAGGAGTATTCATATTAGGTCTTCTTTGAAGGTTTGCGAAAAGTCTGCACTAAACCCATGTGTTCCTGGATTTCCTTTTTTTTTGGTTGGGAGACTATTAACAACTGTTTCTATTTCTTCAGAGGATATAGGACTGTTTAGATTGTTTATCTGATCTTGATTTAACTTTAGTACCTGGTATCTGTCTAGAAAATTGTCCATTTCATCCAGGTTTTCCAATTTTGTTGAGTATAGGTATTTGTAGTAGGATCTCATGATTTTTTTTTTTATTTCCTCAGTTTCTGTTATTATGTATCCATTTTCATTTCTGATTTTGTTAATTAGGATACTGTCTCTGTACCCTCTAGTTAGTCTGGCTAAGGGTTTATCTATTTTGTTGATGGCATTATTATTGTTATTCAGAAACAGATTGAAGTAGTTAGGTGATTATTGTTTAACCTGAGAGATTTTCTCCATGAAATGTAAACTTGACATTTTTCTATATAATTGTAATTCAACATGTCTAACATTTAAATATTAGGTGAATTCTTTTGCACAAGGCTCTAATAGGTGAGTTACATAAATTATAATTTTTTGCATAACAAACTACCCTGAAGCACTGCAACTTACAAATGAAAAACTCTCACCAGCTCTTCATTTCTGTGTGAAGCATTTGGGAATATCTTCTCTGAGTGTTTCCAGAAAGGGGTCTCTTAGGCTCAGGAATGTGCAGTAGAGATTTCTTCAGAGCTGTAGCCACATGAAATGCTGGCTGATAGAATTAACCTGCACCGTCTTACCACATAGATATTTCATGGGAATTTATGAACATCTTTATTATAATATGGTGTCTGGCTTCCTTTATGACAATATCACCAACTCATTTTGTAGGAATAAACATAAAGTAACACTGTCTTCTCTAACCAGCTTCTAAAATCACAGGTCCTCATCTCTTTAATAGTCTTTTGTAATTTAGGTCCAGCCATATTTATTATAGAAAGTGATGACACTAAGATATACCACAAACAATCTGAATCCCCAATGCCATTTGCAGACTACTTACTACAACACTGACAAACAGAAGTTTGAACATATTAATATAGGAGTCCACTTTGCAAATAATGAAATTATCATTTTCCAAATCTCTCTCTATGAGATTGCACTAGCTGTTAGTGCTCATGGAAGTTTCATTTGAGAAATATCATATTTGCATCTTGACAGACTAAGTGTCACAATACAGTGGACTGACAGCATGAGGATAAATTATGCTACTGCTATCCTAAATGTCACAGATATGACATGAGTGTGGATGCATTTTAATCATACTGACAACCTACAAACTTTTGGTTACATTGCCTGATATTTTCTAAACATAACTCAAACTACATGCTATGCCAATTATTCTTGTAGCATGTGTTACATCTGAAACACAAAATCATTGTCTAGCAATAGAACCTCAAGAGACTACCTCCAGTAGATAGGCATGGCTCCCCACCCATCTCAAAGTTTTTAAACCCAGAAATGTTCCTGTCTAAAGTAAAACAGGGACAAATAATGGAACAGAGATTGAAGAAAGTGCCAACTAGGACGGCCGCACCTGGGGACCCATCCTGTCTGCAGACACCAAACTCCACACTGTTTTTGTTGTGAAGAGGTAACTTGCTGACAGAAACTTGTGGGTATTCCCTGGGAGGTTTTGTCAGCTCCTGACCAATGCAGATGTGGAGGCTTGGAACCAATCATCAGACTGAGCTCAGGGAACCACAGTAGGGAAGCTGGCAGAAGGACTGGAGGAGCAGAGGGGGATTGCAATCCCACAATATCTGCTGGCCAGACCACCCAGTGCTCTCTGGGATTAGACCACCAACCAAGGAGGGATCTATGGCTCCAGATACATATGAAGCAGAGGATAGCCTTGTCTGACATCAATGGGAGGGGAGGCCCTTGGTCCTGTGGAGGTTTGATGCCCCAGTGTAGGGGGGGATGCTAGAGTGGTGGGGTGGGAGTTGGTGGGTGGGTGGGGAAGCACTCTCATAGAGGCAAAGGTGAGAAGAGGGGATGGGATGGATGTTGTGGAGGGGTAACAGGAAAGGGGGATATCATCATTTGATCATTTGAGATGTAATGAAAGGAATGATTAATTTTTTAAGAAAGCATTTCTCATTGGATGGTCAATTGGCCTATCTTCTCTTATAACTAGGCTTGTCTGATATCCTCTGGAGACCTAGATTCTATCTCTGTACATCATTTATAAATGTGTTAAGTGCTTCTCAATTATTTTCTTTTTCTAGTCATTGAATGGTAGAACCTGCCATTGGAATGCAGGCTCTACAGTAACCAATTCTATCTAAAGGCAAGGCATTAAGTCACTTCAGAAGCTGATATTGAAAAAAAAAACTTAATCAATGGGAATACTTAAAAATTTAAATTTGCTTCCATATGGATGGTGGTTCAATAATTTCAAAAGACTTTGAGGATAATACATCCTTTGAAATATTTTTAAACTGCTTCTTTAAGAGAGGTGAAATCCTGTGTATCCTGACTTTAGGAAAACATTTGGTGAAGTAATTATTTATTTATTTATTTATTTACTTATTCAACAGTGTATTTTAAGAAGTGACAGACCAGAGAAAGAAATGTGACCAGAATGAATTGTGTAAATTAGATACTGATTGGAAGCTGTGCTTTGAATACTGTTCAGTGTGGAAAAAAGGTTGCCAATGAATTATCTAGTGGTGTGCTACTGAAATTTGTCAATGAATTGTCTAGTGGTTTGCTACTGAGATTTGTGCTTTACTCTTAGCAGCTACTCAAGGAAGGACAGAGGACTCAGATTTATTGCATCTTCTCATGATCCATTTGGTGAGCCATCTTCTGAGATACTGCAGGGAGTATAGCATGTGGTCTGTGGCAGCAGACAATTTTTCACCATGAAAAGATATGTGTTCCACTGTGATGTTCGTTGGTATTCCCACTAACAAAGGCTTCACTAGGAAATGACACATTTTTTATTCAGGCTTGACCTCCCACCCAAGTTCTGTGCCTGAAAACTTGCATACATCTGTTTAATGAATGAATAAAAGAATACAAAATAAGATTCTGTTCTGAATATGTATTTTTAAAAGCATACAACAACATTTCTTCTAGATAAAGAAATCCAAGTGAGAAAATGTGTTGTTGAAAATACAAGGTTTAATATAAATTTACTATGAACAGAATATATGTAACTATTAAAATACGAAATGAAACTAACCAAGTGCAACCCTGGCATACATTAACAGACATGGAAACCCCACAGGCATCAGGGTATTACAATCCCTAATGTAACAGATTCCATTCTGTCGCTTTTGAGAAAACAAGTCTAAATTGATTATAGAAGTAACTACAGATAAAGTTTCTGGAAAAAAAAAGCATGTTAAAAAATGATTATCTGAAATAATTAAAAGTCATTAAATCCTAGTAAAAAACCCTGGAGTACAAATACATTTCAAATCCTTGAGAAATAACTGTCTGATGATTAGAGCATAAGATAAAATTAGAATAGAGGTTTGAAATTTTAAAAACATATCTTTAGGGTTAAAGGCAATAATGTTTATAAAAATAAAGCTTTTAAAAAGTGCACTAACATATCTTGAAAGCACATGAATACATATTATCTGAGGATCTACTAGTATTCAAATTAATATTCTCAAAATACTTTGATACTCATGCCATGACACCTATACAACTATTTGAGCATAGCAAAAGTTGAAATATGATTCAAAATATTCAAAATGTATCCAGATCCAAAACATAATTGTCTGGAATGCTTTTGTTTAGGTCTAATTTGAGATTTTTGTTGATAACAATTTATCGAATAAGTAAACATACCATTTTCCTCCATCTTACCAAAGTGGAGAATACTCTATATAAATTGCATGGACATTTATTTGATTGGCAGAATGATGAAATATACAAATATTGAATCTTGTATGTGTGGCAGGGAAGGAAAAAAGCAAACAAACACAAAACAGAGTGATCAAAGAGAGCAGTCTCCAAGACCTCCTGCCAAGACTCTATTTTATTCTTCATTGTCCAATTTTGCATTACACAGTTCCTACTAATTATTTCTCTTAGGTGCTCAAGATCTCCATCAATTACCCAAACACACAAGATATTAAAGAGACTTCACCATTGATGGATAGAGAAGTGTTTTCCATAGTTCAATCTGACATCCCTCATATCTCTGGGGTGAGGATCACATTCCTCTACACAGCATACTAGAGATTTCCTTGAGAGTCTGTGTGATGATTACCCAAGATGGCTTTCTGTGTTGGGGAGGGGGGGGGACTCTGAATTGAAAGTCAGTGGTTAAAAATCCACTGACACATCTTTTTAAAACAAGTATCAGAATTATCATAGGCATCTGACAGAAACCTTCTGTCTGTCCCTACCAAAACCTAGTAGCATTAGTCTTGTTGCTATGGAACTTCACTCTGTTCTATTCTAGCTTCTGGATTTATCCTATGGTTTTACTGTTCTTTGTCTGCCATCCCATGTATACTGCTGCCTCTGTCAGCTCCTCTGCTATCTACAGAAGCCTTGCCAAACCTGCCATAGGAAAGATTACCCTCACGCCTCACACAGACCAATAAGCTCTCCTGACATAGACTTGCTCCTGTGCTACCTGACCACTCCAACTTTTACTTTTTTTTCTTTCTCTTTCCTAATAATATTTTCTCCCCTGAAAACTGTGGCCCTAGATCACAGATCTGTGAGTTCCTGGAAACTAAGCAATGTTAGGTTTAACAAAATACAGATCTCTGGGATAATATTTTAATTTTGCTCCAAGTTGAAAAAATGCTCAGGAAATAAGACAAGTTAATCATCGTCAAAGTAACAAATTTATTTCTGCTCAGCAGAACACAGATGGCATAAAGTGATGTAAGTCAGACAACAAAATCACACATTAAGAGACTCAGTATGACCCCACTACACACAGATGAATTCTGTCCTCGTTGTCATTTTAGTGTTCCTGAGTTTTGGACAAAGGTAGAGTTCACATGAAAACTGCATCTGTCACTCCAGGGGCTTGTTTGTGAAGGAACTTTATACTCTGTGAAGTTAGGAAGAAGGAAAATTTATTGCTCTGGTTGTATCTAAAATACATCCAATCAGTGTTAAAATAAAAGAGTGCTAAATTTGGGGAGTTGTTTTTCAAGTATAATCTCTGAATCTGTTGAAATGTTTATCAACAGAATGATATAGTTACTAAACAGACTTAGGAATGTATCCCGAGGAATTAAAAGCCCCTTTTAGCGGACAGTTTATTGTGAATTCAGTATCATCTACCCTTAATCCCAAAGGATTCTTCACACCTGGGCACTCACCCAAGTGCTATTTAAGTCTACAGCCCAAATTAACTCAGTTATATGTTATATGTAATGAAAGCTAGCAGCCCAACAAATAATTTCTACTTCATAAACATATCTAACAAGTGAAGGAAAGAATTCCTATTCTTTACGAGCCAAAGTTTCCACTCAATGTCTCAGACAAGGTTACTTCAACACATACCAAAAATAAAAAATTTCAAAAAAAAAAAAAAAGCTAGGGGAAGGAGACTTTCATAAAAGCAGAACAACTCAGAAAAAGTTTTTCTTCCCCTAGTAATGATGACCAGGCCGGAGCCTGCCCAAAGCATTCATTTTGGAAACAATATTTGCCTTGCTGTTCATTCAACATCCAACCCATAAAGTGTCTTTGCTATTAACACAGCAGCACCACAGTGTCAAATATAACAACAACGGAAGGAGCCCCTACTCCAGAGTATCTGTGGCCTGAAGCCAAATTCAGTGCAGAATGGCCTTATAAAAACATGATAATACAATGTACAATTTCCTGAGAAACTGCCAAACTGGTTTCCAGAGTGGTTGCACCAACTTGCAAACCCACCAGCAATGAAGGTGTGTTTCTCTTTTCTCCACAACTTCACCAGCATCTGCTGTCACCTGAGTTTTTGATCTTAGGCATTCTGACTGGTGTGAGGTGGAATCTCAGGGTTGTTTTGATTTGCATTTCCCTGATGACTAAGGATGTTGAACATTTCTTTAGGTGCTTCTCAGTCATTTGGTATTCCTCAGTTGAGAATTCTTTGTTTAGCTATGTACCTCATTTTTAATTGGGTTATTTGGTTCTCTGGAGTCTAATTTCTTGAGTTCTTTGTATATATTGGATATTAGTCCTCTATCAGATATAAGATTGGTAAAGATCTTTTCCCAATCTGTTGGTTGCCTTTTTGTCCTATTGACAGTGTCCTTTGCCTTATAGAAACTTTGTAATTTTATGAGGTCCCATTTGTCAATTCTTGATCTTAGAGCATAAGCTATTGGTGTTCTGTTCAGGAAATTTTCCCCTGTGCACATGTGCTTGAGGTTCTTCCCCACTTTATTTTCTATTAGGTTCAGTGTATCTTGTTTTATGTGGAGGTCCTTGATCCACTTGGACTTGAGCTTTGTACAAAGAGATAGGAATGGATCAATTTGCATTCTTCTACATGCTAACTCCTGGGCATATACCCTGAAGATGCTCCAACATGTAATAAGGACACCTGCTCCACTATGTTCATAGCAACCTTATTTATAATAGCCAGAAACTGGAAACAACCTAGATGTCCCTCAACAGAGGAATAGATACAGAAAACGTCATACATCTTCACAACGGAGTACTACTCAGCTATTAAAAACAATGAATTTATGAAGTTTGTAGGCAGATGGATGGATCTGGAGAATATCATCCTGAGTAAAGTAATCCAATCACAAAAGAACACACATGGTATGCACTCACTGATAAGTGGATATTAGCCCAGAAGCTCAGAATACCCAAAATACAATCTACAAACTACAAGAAACTCAAGAAGGAAGAACTATGGATACTTTGATACTTCTTACAAGGGGGAACAAAATACCCGTGGAGGAGTTATAAAGTGTGGAGCAGAGAAGGAAGGACAATCCAGAGACTGTTCCACCTGGGAATCCTTCCCATATTCAATTACCAAACCCAAACACTATTGTGGATGGCTGACAGGAGCCTGATATAGCTGTCTCCTGAGAGGCTCTGCCAGTGCCCGAGTAATACAAAAGTAAACGCTCACAGCTATCCATTGGACTGAGCATAGGGTCCCTACTGAAGGAGCTAGAAAAAGGACCGAAGGAGCTGAAGGGTTTGCAGCCCCTTAGGACGAACAACAATATGAACTACCTAGTACCCTCAGAGCTCCCAATGACTAAACCACCAACCAAAGAGTACACATGGTAGGACTCACAGCTCAAACAGCATATGCATAGCAGAGGATGGCCAAGTCAGTAATCAGTGGGAGGAGAGGCCCTTGGTCCTGTAAAGGTTCTATGCCCCAGTATAGGGGAATGCCAGGGCCAGTAAGCAGGAGAAGATGGGTTGGTGAGCACTGGGATGGGGGGGGAGGGAAACAGAGTTTTTATTTATTTATTTTTTTGGAGGGGAAACCAAGAAAGGAGATACCATTTGAAATGTAAATAAAGAAAATATCTAATATAAATAAATAAATAAATAAATAAATAAATAACATGATGGTAAGACATCAGGGAAATTTCTAAGATAAAGACAGTTTTTTGTTTTTCTTTGTTTTCTTTTCTTTTTTTCCTTTTTGGCTATGACAATAGGCAGTTTTTGTAATTGATGTTTTGACATTTTCAAAATTTGTGTAGATTCTATCCAATAAGAGGTGAAGGAAATAATGGGAAAGTTGTGTATGTACTACTGAACCAGATACTGAAACCTGAAGGAGCAAAAGGACACCAACTGAAAAGCAGATGATGCAGTGGGATGTGTAGGTGTAGAACTGACTGGGTGGTGTGGGCCCATTTGCTTCCAAGGACTGCAGGATCCCCCTCCCCCACACACACTACTCAGCTGTAGGAAAAGGTAATCAGTGACACTACCAGGGATTATGGGTATGGCCATTCTCATCTTGATTACTGAGACACTTGGTTGTGAAAACTACTTGAGTTCTTGAGTTTCTGTGGCAACCAAGGCCTGCAAGTTCTCTTCTGTGGCTCATCTGGCTATCTTTCTTTAAGCCACTCTCCATACTTAAGTCTACTTCTGCTAATCTCAAATGCTAAAACTGTTTTACCTGGATCCTTATTTTTTTATTTTTATTTATCTCTTTTCTTCCTATCAGGCAACTCCCATATCCTGACAAGATGATTGGGTTGGCAGCCACAGTGTGGACAACACAGTGGAACCAGATTGGGAGCAAGAATATCCACCCACTCAGGACCTAGGGGTCCATTCAGAGATCATTCAGCCATGAGAGCCTATTGTCAGATGAGTGAAACCAAGCCTATGCTTACTATAGGCAGATGGGTCCATCACCATGTGGCCACTTGTTCTGTGTTTAAGGAAACCATGCTAAGAACTCTTCTGCTTGTTCAGCTGCCCACACAAGCAGACTGTGTTGGTCAGCAAGCTAAGGCCCACACCTGGGACATCTGGAGCCCACCATTGTCCATTGTCAATTTGAAGCCAGCCCCAGGTACAAAAATCACTGGGATCTTTTTCACTTCCTTGCAGTAGCTGCCATTCCTGCTGTCTCTTCATTGGTCATTGTCCTTGTCTTAGAGTTCTTGCTACCACCACGGCTTTCTGCTGTCCACTGCTTCTTGCTGATCCAGATCAGATCATATTACTGAAAGTTGGCAAGAGTGGACAACCTGAGCTAACAATCTAACTAAGTTAATTCCAGCATCCCAGTAGTGTCTACCAGATGATTCTGGGAGGGAGCCTCTGTAGTCAGATTGTCTGGCCTGAAAAGGTGTATTTGGGCCAGCCACAGCCATTTGTTTTGACAGTTGTCTGAGCCAATCATAGCCTTGCATCTTATCATTAGTTTCTCATAAAGAACATGCTCCGATTCTGCCAAAGTGGACACTGTTACAGAGTCATCTAGAACTCCTCAGGCTTATTTATAGCATGAAATGTCTGGTACAAACTGTTTAAACAGCACTGACAAAGCTACATCTTTGACAGCCATGGTATTCAGTCTGGGCACACTTGTACTGAGGTGTTTGTGGTGTTGGTAGTGGCTGGTGCTAGCACAAGACTTGTCCTATTGGCTGTGAGGCCAATGATTCAAACTCCACAGCAAAATATATTCTGATAGCTGCTTCTGAAGGAGACATATCACCAAGTACTCAATATCTCTGTTTATAGCAAATTGGGCATGGGTGCTCACAATCTAAACTCAGCATCAATAGTGATTTTAATAATACTTCAACAATGCTTAATACCTTCTCAATGCCCTAGGGAGAGGAGGCCTCTCCATCAGTTGCAGAGCTATATTCAGTTATGGAAACTACCATGAAAACAGGCTGTTATTCCCAAGCCCTTACAAGAGACAGTGTCTCTGCTCATAATATACAAGTCTCAAAAAGGTCAGTATCTTTCCAAACTGACAGAAAAGAGCAAGTAGTTAAAAATAGCTGATTTTCAGTAAGTCATGGATGTTTCTTCAAAGAAACAAAAAAGCTATTTTCATGCAGTGTTTCTATGTGTCAATGCAGACCAAAGTTTTTGATTTGAGATTACAAACCTTTGTATTTGGTTAAATCATAAGTTGAAGCCCCCTGGTTCCCAAAATTACAAAAGGCAACATAGGATTGAATATTCCACATTCAGGATTGAATATGAAAACAGTAAAGAAAGCAAGAAATGTGAAGTCCTTGAATGTGTGCGTGTCTGTGCGAGTAGGTATGCCCTGTTAGTCCCAGCTTCCTGGCTGACCTTATCTAACTAGGTACAGAGCACTTCAGCAATGTAAATGGCTCAGAAGAAACTCAACAGAACCCAGGAGCACAATTCTAATTCCTATTGGTAAATTAAAATGATCTTTTGACATGGCTTACTTGAGTCCAATGAAAAGGAAAAGCATACATACTTTAGCAGTGGCTATTTTTGAGGCTCTGTTTTGGATACCTTATTGTATACTAGTCTAATAGAGCAAGTGTCCTCACTTAAATCGGCAGAATTCCAAATTCAGGAGAGAGGTCAGTGCAGTAGAAATGCTTTCCTGAACTGTCTTCCATGGATTAAAAACATGTTTTAGAGTCAAATGAATTATAGTAAAAACTCCAAGAACAGACTAAGAACAAAGGAGATACATTCACTGTTCAGGCAGTGAACTCTGTCTTCAAGACATGGAAAAAAGGGAGTTAGACTTGGGTTGCATGAGAGATTTGTGTTGAAAGCAAGAAAGAATTTCCTATGCATTAAATTTTTAAAACCAATTGTTAATTGTCACTGTGGGTAAGTGCAGTATTTTTTTCACACTTGATCAGAACTTACAAACAAAATTAACATATTAAGAAAGAAAGAAATTGGGTACTGATATGCTGTACCATACATGATATAGGACTGCTGGAAATTACCCTAACCTTTCAGAATCTTAGTTTAAGCATTGTAACAAGAAAATATTTTTACAATAGAGTGACAAGGGAATACCCAAAGATACTAAGGGATAAGCCCTTGGATGTTGTCTTAGTTAGGGTTTTACTGCTTTGAACAGACACCATGACCAAGGCAACTCTTATAAGGACAATATTTGATTGGGGCTGGTTTAACAGGCTCAAAAGTTCAGTCTACTATTGTCAAGGCAAGAGCAGGAATGATACAGGAGGGTCTGAGAGTCCAGATGAGAGTCTTCATCTGAAAACTGCTTGTGGTAGACTGGTTTCCAGGCAGCTAGGACTAGGGTATTAAAACCTACACCTCCAAATAGTGCCACTCCCTGGACCAAGCATATACAAATCATTACCTTCCATGCCCCGGCCTCTATGTTCTATTACATTGTCACTAGCCTTCTGTTTTCCAATTTCTTCACTGCCTAAGATTAGCTGTCCTGTATCTTGCTTTATAGATAGACCTTGAAGTCAGAGATCTGCATGCCTGTCTCCTGGGATTAAAAGTGTATACCACCATGCCTGGACTTAAGCTTTTCTTCACCTTTTAGAACTTGCTTTTTCCCAGGCTAGCCCTGAACTCAAGAGATCTGCTTGCTTTATCTCCTGGGATTAAAGTTGTGTACCACCATGCCTGGTTCTAAACTTAGCTGGGTAGGATCTTGCCTCAAAGTCCCACTCCCTTAATTTGGTATCTTCTAGAACAAAGGATTCAGCTTTATTCTACTTCCTAATGACCCTTTAATTGAACCCTTGAGCCATATATTTTGTATTTTTTTCTTTCTTAATTTGCTCCTTTTCATTAAAAAGCTCTTCATAAGGGTGAACTTTAGTAACCACACAACAGAATTTACATCAGACTGTTTTGAGACTTCCTTTTTCAAAGCAATTAATCTAAATCTCTTCACCTGAACCTCCAGCAGACTCTTTGGACAATTGCCAAAAGCAGCCACAATTTTCACCAAAATACCACAAAAACAAAACAAAACAAAACAAAACCAGTCTCTACACCACAACTGTAATTCTTCTCCACTGAATCCTCTTGGGTCAGGTTAGTACAGTTCAAAACAACTCACAGCAATAAAGTCTTCTATATTTCTTCTAGGATAGTCCATTAAGCCCAAGTTAAAGCATTCCAGTGCTTTCTAAATCCAAAGTCTCCAAATCCATATTCTTCCAAACAAAAACATGATCAGGCCTATCACAGCAAAACCCACTCCTAGTACCAACTTCTGTATTAGTCAGAGTTCTCTAGAGTTACAGAATTTATGAAGTGTCTCTCTATATTAAGGGAATTTATTGTGATGATTTATAGTCTGTAGTCCACTAACTCAACAATGGTTAGCTGTGACTAGGAAGTCAAAGAGTCTTGTAGTTGCTCATGAGGCTTGTTGTTTCTTCTGGTCTTCTATAGAAGTAGGTTCCAACAGATGTGCTGGCAAGTAAGTGCAAGCAGGCAAAGAAGAGCGAATCTTCCTTCTTCCAGTGTCCTTATGTAGGCCTCCAGCAGAAGGTGTGGCCCAGATTAAAGGTGTGTGCCACCACACCTGGATCTTGACTTGCTTTGCCCCAGGCTGACCTTGAACTCAGAGATCTCCTTGCCTCAGTCTCCTGGGCTTAAAAGTGTGTAATACTTTGTTTGGGCCTAAACTTTTTGTGCCACTATGCCTGAACATCTCCATGACAAGATCCAGGTCAGAAACTTGTATCTTCTAGCCTCAAGTTGTGGATCACAAGTAAGCCCTCCAAGTCTGGATTGTAGTTTACTCAAGATATAGTAAAGGTGACCACCAGGATTAGCCATTATAGATGTATAAAATTACTTTATTTAAAAAAAATGACTTGACATATGAAATTAAATTCAGGGTTATGAAACTTGAAGAGTCCACTGCATCATTTTTAAACTAAAGAGTGGCTTACACATCTCAATTTTTTTAGATGTCTTTAGAAGACAGATGCAGAGAAATTCTTCAGGCAAAACTTCAGGGAATAAAAGATACAGAAGATGAGGCCAGTGGAAATGGCAAGATAATGGCAGTACTGTGCTTGCTACAGGGGAATTTCTAGCCTATTTTTAAATTGCTCATTATGATAGGTAAACTTTGTTACCAACTTGAGTAGATTCAAAATCACTTTGGAAACATAGCATTTTCTTGTATCTATCTGAGGTGCCTTAACTTCTAAGTGAGAAAAGCTCAGTATAAAACATGTTTCTCTATTGTTGTTATTATTATTACCTTGTTGGTCGTTTTTGTTTGTTTGTTTGTTTGTTCCCCTGAGATAGGACCCCACAGCCCAGGCTGGCCTGGAATTCATGGCTGAACTCATGCTGGTCTTCAATTCCCAACCCTACTACCTCAACATGCAGAATGCTATGACTTACAAGGCATGTACCACACTGTCTAGCTCTCTAATATTAGTCTTTAAATTGGCAAGCGTAATATTTGAAAGAACTTCTGGGCTTCAAGGCAACAGTCCTATCCTCAGAAACCAACAACAGTTCTCAAGAATAGAAACAGGAGAATTTTACACTTTTTGGCAATAATTTTGGAGGCCTGTGATGTGATCAGAGTGAGTCCTGATCTGTGAGAACCGAGAACCATGGAGTACAAGGTTGAGACTCGTGAATTATGCAAGGGAGTCTGCGTAAAGTCTATGTCACAGAGTATAGTCAAGGGTTCCTGAAAAGAGGACAGTCAAAATAGTTTATCTAAGTAAAACCTAAAACTTAATATGGTTTGTGCAGATCTGGAGCTCTGCAACGAGGGCATGGAGAACTTGGTACCTGGTCTTACTCTGACCCAGGGCCCCTTTCAGAGAGCCAAAGTCAGGTGATCAATGCTATACAGAGGAGATATCAATTTTTCAGGAGAAAAAATTAAAACTCAAAAGACAAGCATTAGGATTAGGGTATCTCCTCAGTGTTAAAGAGGAACAATGTAAACAATTGTTCCAATGGAAATACTGCAGAAAAATCCTTGTAGTACGAACTTTTATTTTTAATAAAGATTTACTCCTAAAACTTGGTCTAGCAATTTCCTGCTTGGAAGATTGAATTTCAGGAAGGGCCAACTAATGACTTTCAAAATATGAGCCATCCAAAATAAAGAAGAGAAGTTACGAAGTAAAGTGGGATACTTTATTTATCTTTGGCAAGTGATATGAACACATAACACAGTAGTAGTGTACAGTGTTGTGACTGGTTCTAATGCTACTTGTGTTAATTCTACTCCCAAAATTACATGGGAACTTGAGCATCTGTGTGTAAGATGCTAAGGCTCCCTGCCTTCAGTTGGCTTTGATCGGTAAATAAAGTTGCCAGTGGCTAATGTCTGGACAGGGAGACAGAGCTGGGACTTTTAGAGAGTGGCAGAAGACAGAATAACAGCCATGTAAGACCTGGGAAAGAGTGGTCCCAGGGCACCCCTCCCATTGTGTCTAGAGTAGCAAAGATGGAATATAGATTTTAGTTAGTAATAATAACTCAGGAATATTGGACGGGAGGCATTAGCAATGTGGAAGTTTGGGAGTGGCCCAGCTATAGAAGGCTCTGTGTGTGTGTGTGTGTGTGTGTGTGTGTGTGTGTGTGTCTTTCATTCAAGAATCTAGAACACTGGGAAGCTAGTGAGGAACTCGCACAGCTGCTGCCAGGGAGATAGAGCAGATTAATAAGCTACCATTACAGTACAGAATCCTAGCATTCCTTCACCTTGTATACTCATATAGTATGTAAGTATATGAGATTTATCAGGTAATTTCAGTTATAATTTACCCAGAAGATACAATGATGGAATAACCCTTAAGTTTTCAACCACAACAATTTCTATCATCCATTTCTCTCCAAATGTAGTACTACACTGACACAAGTGCTTTGGAATCCCCATTTTGTTACCTATTTATTACATGACTGTAGGCAACTGGCTAGAACTTTCTCATGCTTCAGGTTCAGTTACAAAAAAAATCATAATATAATTTCCAAATCAACTCAATGACAAAAAACTACCATGTATGAACATGTGTATGTGTTGCATATACATATTTATATAGCTGTATGCACATGGCATCTACATGAAGAAGCCAGAGGTAGGTGCCAGGTTTTCCTCCATCTCTCACACCTTACTTTTTGAGACAGGGCCCCTCATTGATCTAAACTTTACTGATTATATGAATTGGATTGCCAAAGAGTTCCTACGATTGGCCTGCTTCTCCCTCTTTCACAAATCCACTAGAACTGGGGTTACAGATATGCCCTGACACACACAGCTTTTTGTATGGGTCTTGTAAATCCAAACTCAGCTCCTCATACTTGGGCAGCAGGTACTTTATGAACTAAGCATGCTCCTCAGCCCACATCTGAGCACAGTTATTAAAAAGAAATCAAATAATGTCAATTATAGCAGTAGGATAGTCTACAGATTCAGTGCCTTAATAGCCTGTAAGCTTGTTTGGTGTTATTCAATACACATTTTCCATGTTATATGGTGTGTTTGTTTTATCATAGTAATAACTGAAAAACAAAATTTGTTTACATTTTGTAGCACAGTCATCTGAAAAAAATCTGATGACTCCCAGACCCAAATGTATCAGAAAGTTATATAGAGTTCCGTTATTGTAAGGTCCATTTTGATTGAGAATATCTATATCTATATCTATGTAGATATATCTAGGTAAATATGATTATAGATATTCCCTTATGTCAAATTAGTTGCATGATGCACATAGATCTAGAGAGGTCAGATGTAGGTCTTTGTGAAGCAGTGTGGAAAGGGTAGAATACATGCAGGTAACAGCTAGCCATCACTGTCTCAACCAAATCTTTTGACTTTTAAATATCTTTCTACACATCCTCTCCTGCCTTGACTATGGGATAGAAACTTCGATCTAGTGATAGGACCTGGCTCAAACTGTAGCAATTCTGATCAATATGCTGTTTTCTCCAGAAGGCTTACATTTAGGTATTTATAGTCTATTCAACCATGGGCCACAAGGTGAATAAATGTCTTTCTTCCACACCCTGCTACCCAGTATGCAATGTTGCTTCAGGGACTGAAGAGTTGCAATACAAACACCCAATGGATAAAGAGTACACGGCAGTATACTGTATAGTACACAGCAATTCCTGCTTCATGTTGTTAATGAAATTCTGCCAGGCAGAGTGTAGATCTGGGCAATGACAAAAGCTTTGTGATAAAACTTTGGCTTAAAATTTCACGTCAAAATGATTCTTTCAGAGTTCTCACACTTCTGATCTACTAGAGAACTGCCGGAGTCAGTGAAGACTCTGGCCCAGTTTTCCTTTAAACTGCAATGAGGCTTTTCCCAATCCTACTTCATACTACTGGTTTCTACATCATTAAGATATTTTTTTAAAACTTTTTATTGATTCTTTGTGAATTTCACATGAGCACTCCGATACCACACATATCCCTGCCTGTCTGTCTTCTGCTCTTACAACCTCCCTCCCAAAGAAAATACAATAGTCAAAAAAAAAAAAGAAATCAACAAAACAAAGCATAGAAATCTCTTGTAGTGGAAACTACAGCTTTGAATCTACAAGTACCAGCCCTTTCATGTACTCCAGCAGTTCAAAATTGAGGTAGATGTTGGGATGGACCAATTGAATCTGGGCCTGAATGGTACCTGAGTTGGTCGGCCTGCCAGCTTTCCACATGCACACCAACTGGGAGAGCTCTCCAGCACTGCTCTGGTTAGACCAACCAATGGTGCAGTCCTGCAGTCAGCAATAGGAACGGTCTGCTCTCTCACTCTCAGGCCCTTGGGATTGGCTTACCAGTACCCATTCCACCAGAGCCATTTCTACTGTGCTGCCCACTCAAAGTTCAGGGCTGACTCTGCTAAAGGGCAGGGCCAGCTCTCCCACTTTCACTACCCTGGTGTCAGGTCTTCCAACTGCTGACTGCCACAGATGGCTGGCGAGAAGCAAGGGCTGGAGAGCACCATTCCCGCAATCACACCACTTCGCAGCAGACAAGTGATGAGATCAGCATTCCTGAGCTCACATGCTCACTCTAGGCCTGCTCACCCAAGTCTCACCACGGGGGCCAGCTCTACTGTGCTACCAAGGTAGGATGCAGATTTCCCAAATACTGCATCCCAAGAGAGGTGGGGCCAGCTCTCCAGAGTGTGGCAGCCAGTGATGGTGGGGCCAGCTAAGCACAGCCCTTGGACATCTAGATGGTCCCAGATGGACCATGATCTTTAGCGGTAATATGAGCCGTGGACATTGACACAAACCCCTGCTGCTGTGTGGTCATGGACCCGGATATGGCCCTCAGTGGCAGCATAGGCTGGCACTTCATTATGGCCTTAGGTGGTAGGGCAGGCTAATCACAATCTATTTCCCTCTACCCTCACATCTCCAGTTCCTGTTCTACCTCTATTCATAATGCTCAAACTAGTCTGCTTCTCTTTCTCACCCATATATCCACTCCATATTTGCACAATGCAGTGGCTCCTGCTGTGGTTGATAGGCTCATGTGTATTAAGATATTTTCAACCTTGTCAGCCTTTACATTTGGTTATTTAACATACTTCCTTTCATTTTAGCTTTCAAAGTTAATAATTCTTATCTAAAGTCATACCTTTATGGCAGTGGCTCATAAAGTACAATAAGAATAACAATAAGCAGAAACTATAACATTCTGCTTTCTAACCTCTGGTCCTAGAGTCACAGACTTAAAAGCATATGACCTAATTTTTCAACAGGAACAGTTTTATAGAAAGTATACTACTCTAAAACATGCTTATTTTCCCAACCTCTAGTCTCAGTGTTTATTATTACCCAATGTTGAAGTTAGTGCTACATAATTTTGAAAATATCTACTGTATTCCAGTACTAATTTGTCTAGGTAAATGTAGCAGTAAAAAAATAATTTCATATGCAATAAGTATTTGTTTCCTAGTCATAATATATCAGTTTCTGGAAGATGCTAAAATTGTGTACCATTTCTGTTATCAGTCAAGTAATTTTCTGGTTCTGCCAGAAGGCAGGAAATGAGAAAATGGAGACTTCAATTATTTTCTTAAGGCACAGATCAAGGGCACCTCACATCATCACATTTTATATTTCAGTGCTAAGAGGAAGTCACATGAGCAAACTTGGACACAGTCTTCTATCTCAATTATAATCCCTGACTGGGCAGCTATCTTTTAGCTATATTAATTTCAGTCACCTCTTGGTAACTTCCCCTGTTTCAATGTACTCTCATTTAAACTCAATTCTTTTCAGAGCCACCACAGCCATTTCCTTTATCAATCAGTATAGCTGCTCATAAGTATTGTATCATAGCCATATATGCATAAAAAGAGGTGCATAAATATGTTATTTCCGTCTGTTTTCACATCTTAAAAATTCTCACTGGATATACCATTAAAGTCTGTCCTGAATCCTGCTACATTTGGTCAGGTACAAAGCCATCAGTCTGACTAAGATTTGATTCACTGGTACTGTAAGGATCACTGGGACTCTGACTTAGATATACCACTTTCATAGTCTGTTTCTTACACAGCAAAAAACTGGAATCTCTCACTATTGCATGACTACAGCTCCTTCAGAATAATTTAAAGTTCTTATGTGCCCAGTAAACCTTTGTGATGCTCTTCTAGGAACTCTTTTGGGTCTTGTCTTCCATAATTCTGCTCTTGGGCACTCTCTTCCAGTTACATGGGCCTCCTCTTGCATTTTAATTTTTTTTCTGAGAATGTAAACTCAGATGTGCTCTTATTAATACCTATGTTCATAATATAAGCGTCCTGAAAATTCCAGGGATTTTCTTCATATTGTATGGAGAAAGAAGATCACCTCCTATGATTTACCTGAGCAGAAAATATTCAGGCAGGACCAGGCTCTTTACCTCACTGCCATGATTGGTTTTCCTTTATAGGCTACAAGCCCACTGCACATGTCTTGTGCCTTTTTATTGTCTAGTCTAACTTACCATCAACAATTTAAATTAAGAGAAGAAATTCTGCCCGGGCGGTGGTGGTGTACGCCTTTAATCCCAGCACTTGGGAGGCAGAGGCAGGTGGATTTCTGAGTCCGAGGCCAGCCTGGTCTACAGAGTGAGTTCCAGGACAGACAGGGCTACACAGAGAAACCCTGTCTCGAAAAAACCAAAAAAGAAAAAAGAAAAAAGAAATTCTGTCAGTCTTGTTCATGGTATAAAATATGACCCATCATATGAGTTATCCAAATATATTGCTATACTATTATTCTTGAGCCTTGCATAATTCTACTACTTTTTAAAGTAAGTATCCTTTATTACATAGATTACTGTACCCAGGGGTTCAATAAAACTACTTTTATTTTAAATTAATAAAAACGTGGTCCATTAGGTGTATTGTTGTCTTGAATTTACTTCATATAAAGAATATTTCTCACAACTGTGCAAACACAATGTGAGAGTAAGCCTGCCAATGCACATACCCTGCTGCGGCCATAACCACAGATAAAGATGGGTCTACCTTCATTTGTACTACTAGCACTACAGTCAAAAAGAAAAAGTCATCCTGTTTTAATATTCTTATTGATTTTAATATTTAACATTTGACTCTCTAAGTATCATGAGGCTTTTTCTAATTTATGTATTCAATAATTTGCATTTTAATTGAAAGGTGGGAATGTGTGTACTCCTTTCCAGATATACTACATGTCAGCAACGCCTTAATAACAAGGAAGCAAAATGGCTGGGGGGTTATCAGCTGTGTTCTTGAATACAGAAAATGCTAAGAACTATAATTAGTCAGCTCCCAAAATATTTTTTCCATCTTGTGAACATGTATTTTGCATGGTAAATCACAGACCTGTTGGTAGCCTCTTCCCAGAATATGAACCGCATCCCTTATAGGCCACATCAGGATATAAGAATTACTATTTGAAGAATGTCATCTATCACCAGTTCTAAATTATAGAAAGCTGTCCTCTAAAACACTATTTTAAAAGTTGAGAAAGTTGAGAAATATTTTAGCCTCAACAAAAATTAAACAAATGTAAGAAAATGGGATGAAAAAATCCCTTTGCTTTGCCTAAGTAATTTTATTACTTTGAGACTCATGTTGTAAAAGAAAAGTAGCTAATAAAACAATTAAAGATACAGCTGTTCCAGCCATGCAAATTGGCTTCTTGACAAAATACTTTGCTTCCTTCTATGCCTTCAGCGGGGCTTGTCTCTGTATGGTCATCTAACCCTGTCAGGGCTTCATTGTTCCTCCTAACTCCTTCAAAATATTTTATTTGATTTAGGGCATATCAAATTGAAAATACTTCTAATTTTCTTCCCAGCTGTAAGCTCTTCCAAATATTATGGCTTGCCCATATGTTTATCCATCTGAACTGTACAGATGCATTATCTTCCAGTGTGATTCCTCAACATTAATCTAATCTCTCTCATCTGCTGATTCAGAAGTCTCTCATAGTTCCAAATAAAAGAATGTAAGAAAGCATACCCATATCAAAGGAATTTGAAATAATGAAAAAGTTTTCATCTAGTTCATTGAATCTGTACATATAAAACTTAGTAGATAAGTTTTCCATGTATGATACTTTATATTTGGCACTTACAAGGCATATGAACTTAAGGGAGAAAATTCTGGGAATCTAGAATTTATACAACTCATACAAGCAAGTTTTTAAAATGATGCAGAAGAGTGTGGTCTGATGGCTTATGCCTATATTCCCAGCATTCAGAGGCTGAGGCTGGAGGATTGCTATGATTTCAAGGTTTGCTTAGGATATGTCGTGAGCTTCAGATCAACAGGCACTATAAAATGAGACTTGAACAACCACTAAAAATCTGAAATTAATAAACAAGAAAAATGCAGAGGGGATGATAGCTCTTCCAGCTGAAATAACAATGACGATTATCAACAAGATGCAGGTAAACATGGGTATTTTCTGTTTATAAACTCAAAAAGGAGCTTGGAGAACTGTCCCCAAAGCTTCTTACTTTGCACCTCAATTAATCATGAGTTTAAATAATTGAGAAAGATTCAACATTTGGAAAACTATATTTGTTTTTGAAAATAAGGTTTCCACATTTTTCAAGTATAGCCAGTAGGACTTGAGAGGACCATGTGATAACTTCTCATCCTGAATAAATGTAGGTATGTTCTTTATATTGTTAGGTTGCATCTAGAACTTAACTATAATCCATTTCTCCAACATAATTTTACCTCATCAATTTTTATACTTAGAAAACCTAAACAAAATAAGTGCTAATATGAAGGATTTGTTGTGTATTGTGTGTTAATACTAATAGCATTGATTCTGTGAAAATACCTATATCATGAATTTTGACAAATAATTACTGAAAAAAAAATAGTCCACATTGATGGATGAGAGAGTATTTTTGCAATTGACTCAGTAATGCATAAATATCTCTTTTTTTTTTTTGGCCAAAAGGAAACAGGCCATGTCATCAATTCTTTCCTATTTTCCACCTTTATAAGACAACACCATGAAAAGTTGTTAACAAAAAGGAAGATAAAAATGTGAAGGTTATTTTCACAGAAATGTCAGGATTCTTTGACCTATGTCAGCTTTTCATGCCAAAATTTGCATGGTGATCTATCATCAAAAATTATTTTAATGACCCACCAGTTGACAACTAGATTAAGTTTGCCTTCAGCTCTGTTGAAAACTAGGGAATCACCTGCCTGGAGAAAATAAGGGAGACCTAATAACATCAATAAGGCTTGTGACTGCCATAGATATTACAGGGGAAACTGATGGACATGTTCATTTATTCATAGTCTAGCTGGAAAGAGAAACATCTCACCCATAAATTCTCATGAAATATAAAATCAAGTCTAATAGAAAAAGTGACAGCAGTAACATGGCCAGATGCAACTCTAAGCCACAGCAGTGCACATTTAAACACTCAAATAAATGCTGACTAATTATCATATGCAAACTGTATTTATCAAGTGAAATAGAACCATTACTATTTTAAAGAACGAAATCTGAGGCTTTGTAAAAGAAGTTACACTAAGGAGAAAATTTGTTCTACAGTTGTTTTTCTAATTGGGAGTAAGTTTTATTTGGCCTATATATTTTCCAGGAAATCATGAGTCATAATTGATCTTTAGTAGCAAAGGGACATTGTGATGTACAAATAAGATTCCTTAGTGATCTCTGCTTTTCCCTTCAGAACCATGAGAAGTGGAAAACTAACAGGAAGCCCCAAGTCACAGCACTGTGCTGAGCTAGGCTGACTAGGAGATGTGCTCCTGTCTTAGGGATGATGGGCTGTCAGCAAACTGTACTTTAAATAGGCAAAACTATGACTCTCCTATTTTAGAGGAAAGTGAAATATGACTTGGGCCAGTGTTCTGAGACACTCTTGTTTTGAGGCTAATTCAAATTAGTTTCCTATCTTTTTAATATTACAATCCTCATGTTTTCAATAATAGGGGTAGTTTCTTTACTCAGGAATGCCTTCTCACATTATTTTAAGGTGTAAGACATGGTCTCACTGGAAAAAAATGTAATGAATAACTTCAAAAACCGGAAACAAAATATACAGGAAAGAGAAGAAAGAGGAAACCACCAGTGTGAAACTGACACACACACACACACACACACACACACACACACAAATACACACCAACACACTAACACACACATACACCATGCTGTTATGCTAAATTTTTCAGGTAAAGAGGCCTCCTTCTTTAATCAGAGAAATATTGAATATTAGTGGTTATAAAATGTTATCCCTAAAACTAGCGAGAATAACAATGCAAAGCATCGATGAATTACACAAGAGGAATCACATATATGTGATTAGGCTTCAAGAAGAGGAACTGCATATATGTGATTAGCTTCTAGTGTCCTTTCACATAACCTCCAAGACATAACCCAATGCCCTTTCCAAAATTCACAGCTTTGTTTTTCTTTAGAGATATATACTCTATAAAATGAAGTTACAGCTTACAACACAGAAAATACATATGTAACAAAACATTAGAAGAGAAACTGAGGACCTCTTAATAGTTACCATGTTCAGAAGCTTTCGGAAAATATATGGGTTTACTTCTGCCAGTCTTCACTTCAAAAACTACTGGGCTTTTTCTTTAATGATGCTCTAAAAAAAAAAAGAAGAAAAGAAGAAGGAAAGAAAGAAAGAAAGAAAGAAAGGAAGGAAGAAAGAAAGAGAAAGAAAGGAAGAAAGAAAAAGAAAGAAAGAGAGGAAGAAAGAAAGGAAGGAAGGAAGGAAGAAAGAAAGAAAGAAAGAAAAAAAGAAAGAAAGAAAGAAAAAGATTAAAAATGAAAAGAAAGAGAAAACCAGTCTTGATCTCTGCGAATACAGGCTCAATCTGTCTGCATGTCTTGGTGAACAGTCTCAGAATATTCAGGCTTGGTGCCCCTCCAAATACTCTTTAAGGGCACTCTGGTGAGTGTAAAGTTAGGTTCTGAAAGCAAAAGGAAGAGCAGGGAAATTAAACCACGTGCATAATTTTCAAGATCATCCTGAAAGCCTGAAGCTAATCACCTAGTGTCTCAGAGTCCCTGCCTACATTAAGGCCTGGTTTTCTCGTACTTGTTTTCTTGTTCATAAATTTTCACCAGTCATAAGATTTTAGTAGGAAGGAAAGAAAAACAACTCTGACCAGTTTCTTTGTTTTACTTTTTTTACCACAGTTATAACTTACATATAAGTTATGTGAGGGAAACACACGCCCTTATTGAAAAATAACTAGGATATAATCATTATGTTTATAGGAAGTTCTTTCTGGCTGACAACACATACTTCGTGTGTAACTACAGAGACCTGCCAAGCCAAAGAGATGCCCCAGTAGGCGGTGCTTACTTACAAGGGGAAAGGATATTTTAATGACAGCAAGCACCATGCACAGCACACATGGAAGTCTGATGTTTTTTAACCCTTTTGGATAATTTTTGCTGTCAATGGGGTATTTGTTCTCCAACAATCCTAAATTCCAAGACATCTTCTCTAACTTTTCTTTACATATCTGTCATGTACAGAAATTCTGAGCATCTCAATAATGGAAAACTTTTACCTGAAAGTTTACCAAATCATAGCATTTTTGAGCTCTTCTGTACACAGAATAAAATGTACATACATATATGTAAATGATAAATCAAATAGAAATATCTATCAGTTAGTTGGCTTATGGTTTATGATAATAAACTATAGGAGTATCACAGTTTTCTCTTGTACTTATCAAAATGAATTTGGGTAGCACATGGTTTTATTCACTGTGAAAACATTATCCCTGAATAGAACTGGAAGTTGAAATAAATGGTGGACTTGTACAGAGTCGAGGTAAGACAGATCAGCTGTAGTATAAGACTTGGTTGGCAGTGCAGAGTTTTGACACACTTTGTCTTTAGACTAGAAGAACTGCCACTCAGCCATCATTAGACCTGTCAGCTCTACTCTGAGACTACCTTGAGATCAATTTCCTGAGGTGTAAGAAGAGCTGACTTGGTGTGGGCATCCTTTGTTATTACAAAGCAAATCTATTTATCTTCTACGAAAACTGGCGAGCAGTAGAGCTTATGCTTTAGCTCCTCCTCTGCCACTCTCACCCCACTTTTTAGCTCAGTATTTAGGCACTTGTGAAAATACATCCCTGACACACCCCTGTTGTGAGCAAATACTAGAGTCATTTGAAGGCCTGTGAGGAAGGATTACAGGAAAACTGGACAGAGTTTATCCTTGCATTTATCTTTCTTCCAAGGACTCTTAAATGCTTTCTGTCTTCTTGATTGCCATAATGGTAGTCAAGATAAAGAACAAAGATTATTTTTGTTTCATGTTTTGTAGGGAGACAAGTTAAATAACTACTCAAATTAGAAATATCACATAACAAAGGCAGCATGTTCCTGTTTTAACTACTAAGCATATTGAGTTTGGATATATGCTCATTTATAACAGGGAAGGACAAAGAGAGATGGACTAGAGAACTGTCAACTGTAGATAGGCTATGCAGGCTATGCAAGACTATACACGTGCCTTACCAAGACAATGTATAGCTGTACTCCAAATTTACATAAAGAAGATGCAGAAATATGTCCAGTGGTTCAAGGAATATTTTCTGGGTTAAACTTCAAAGAATTAGGAGAAGAAAGAGCAAAGAAAGTAAGGGAGGGGAAAAAAGAACCTATCAGAGTACAGTTGTCACGGGCAGTTTTACTGAAAGGAACAAAGCATAGATACATCAGCTAAGAGAACAGAGCAAAAGCAGGAAGCTAGTGAACTCTGTAATGGTGTGCTTCCTACATTGCCAGCATTCAGTTAAGGACCACTCAGAAGCTGTAAACATCTAAAGGGTTGATACTTTTCCTGAATAGACTAGCAATTGAATCAGTAGACTGGGTAAAGATTGTCCTTAGTAATCAGAAAGGATGTGTGTCCTTCAACCCACTAAGATTCAGAATAGAATTATCTTAAGATATTTATTATCTCTCTCTCCCTTCTTCGTCCCCCCTCTCTCTCCTATACCCCTCTGTCTACCTGCCTGTCTCTGTCTCTCTCCACCAATCATCTTCTTCCCTTATACATCACAGTTGTTTCTCTTCAGACCTATAGGCTCACACATCATTATAGAACTGCATTTCACCATTATCTAATTTACAAATGGTCTATGAACTTCCACAATGTATTAGCCAAATCTTATAGTAAATTTCCTCTTGTTATTCACATAAGTATCTATTATCTCTTTGTCTGTCTGTTTGCTTATTTATCTATCTATCATCCATCACCACATATTTCCAATGAGTCCTGCTTCTCTGGAGAACTCCATCACAGCTTTTGTCACTTATCAAAAACTTTTCTTTAATTATTGAACTTTAATTCTAACTTCCCATCTCCATTTCTTTCTTTGCTAAATATTATACAAGTTCACTGACTATTTCATCTGACTTACTAAGTTGCAGCTCTGCTAAAGTTCTGACCAAGCGCATGCCACTTTCAGATTAGCATGTATAAACGAATCTACATATAGTCTGCTGGAGAGAATATTACCAAAGGCAAAACCCCAGAGTTGTCCTGAATAACTAAAGCGAGGCTGAGAATTGAATAGTTGGAGTAGAGAAGTTTTACTGAAGACCTCTACAAATGTCCGTTGACAGGGTTTTCCCTGTCCAATCACACTAAAATATTAAGGCAGCAGGAGGCCTGTGATTGGATAGGAAAATGGATGCGGAGCTAAAGTTGGAGAGACAGAGAGCTTCTCAGGAGAAAAGGGAGGCCAAGATGGAGGCTGATGGACAGGAAGAAGAACCTGAACCAGTGGCTTTAAATAGCCACAGGTAGTTATGATATAATTAAGGTTAGAATAATTGGGATAATTTGTCTAAGCTAGGTGGGCAGCTTTTATTATTGTCAGTTGGTTCTAAAATTACTGTATTGGCATCTTGTGAATTGAGAATTTATTGATACATAAATCTGTTTGGTTAATTATAAGCTTCTAGACTTTTGTTTCTACCGGGATTCTGACCGCAGCTGACTGTGAGCTGGAAGGTCATTGTGTGGGGCTGGTGTGGCAGCGAAGGGAACTCAGGAGTTACAGCCCTGCTGGAGAGTTGGTGGGCAGAGTGTATCCTGGTGGGACCACGCTGGGACAGAGAGTGACCAGCAGTAGCACGTACTTTTAATATTTCCCACAACTGCCAGTACTTTTTAATATTTCCCAAAACAACGCCCTACAACACTGTAGCAGGTAAGGAATATGTTCTACTCTGATGTTAATTTATTGATCTATAGTGAAAAGTTCTCAGTTAATTTAGAATGATAGTAAATTGTCACACTTGATAAATATTAATAGCCCGTTAAAGCACCTGTTATGTTATGGAAAGATAAATAGGAACCACTAGCCAGGCACGCGGGAAGTGAGAGGTACTCAGGACCTAATGGGGATGATATTAGCTGAAATATCCAAGAGATCGGAGATAGAACCTGAAGCGACTGCCTGCAGTCCCTAGGCATGGCCCACACACCCATCTCAAAAATTTTAACCCAGAATTGTTCCTGTCCAAAGAAAACCCAGGGACAAAAAATAGAGCAGAGACTGAAAGAAAGGCCACCCAGAGAACTCCCCACCTTGGGGTCCATCCCATCTGCAGACACCAAACACCGACACCATTGCTGAAGTGCTCACAGACAGGAGCCTAGTATGGCTGTCCTCTGAGAGGCTCCATCCGCACCTGAATAAGACTGATACAGATACAGCCAACCTTCCGTCAGACTGAGCCCGGGTGCCCCAATAGAAGAGTTAGGGGAAGGACTGTAGGAGCTGAAGGGGATTGCAACCCCATGGAAAGAAAAACAATATCAAATAACCTGACTCCCCAGAGCTCCCAGGGACTAAACCACCAACCAAAGAGTACACATGGAGGGACTCATGGCTCCAGCAACCTGTGCAGCTGGCCTTATCTGGCAATAATCGGAGGGGAGGCATTTGGCCCTATGGAGGCTTGTTGCCCAACCTTAGGGGATTCTAGAGGGGTAAGAAGGGAGTTGGTAGGTGGGTGGGTAAGCATCCTCTTAGAGGCGAAAGGGAGGGATGATGGGATGGGGGTTTATGGAAGGGAGAATGGAAAGGGGAACATTTGAAATGCTAATAAATAAGTAATCAATTAATACAAAGAACACTCTAGACAAAAAAAAACTAAAAGAGCTATTCACAAGCTCATGATGGACATAGTCCTATTTAACTGTTACAAAGTTCAGGAAAAATACAGGAGGTAGTTCTTCACTGAACAGAACACTTGCTGGTCCAGCCCCTGTTTGTATCTAAATTACAGAGAAAAGGAAATAAAACAGATATTTCTAATACTAATTAGTTTGGGTTATATAAACATTTAATACTCGCTTGTAATTTAAATGTACAAAGATTCAAATCTGTGGTCCTTATTTTAGGGGAGAGAACTTAATCACATATCAGTGTGAATTTTCTCTACTAAACTTCCTGACTCCCAGTTTATTCACCATTCTCAGTAAGGTACCAGATACACTGTGCTCAGGAGAGTAAGACACCACCAATACCGCTAAATCCAGCTCATTCCATGTGGAAGATCTCTAGGAATTTCAAATAATGGCACGCAGATTGTGCAGACACCTTCCACACAGTTGTACAACAAAAACTGGCAACAAAACATTGCTCTGTGTTATCTAGCAAGACCAGTGTACGGGTCCCTGGGTTACTCAGAGACAAAGAAGTTCCAGAACGAGAAGCAGTGTTACTCCTTTCATGGACAGCTGAAACAACATTTTGATAAATCCACATTTAATTATAAACTGTTGATGCAGCATCATGTATCCCTCGAAGCACTAGACATCTCTAAGATCCTTGTTAGAGCTGTGTAATGATAATTTCCCAAATGTTTTTATCTATCTGGGCTCATGTCTTTACAACTTGGCCCCTCAGTCGAGGAACTCTGAGAAGCCCTTGTTTCCAGGTCTAGCAAGAAAAGCTAATGTGAATAAGTGTCTCTGTGTTCCCTACATTTCTGGCTAGAACTTAGGAGGAAAAAAGTGAACAGGCTAAGATTCGAGTCTCTTTGAAGCCCACTGTGATCAGAACTCTGGCTCTGATGATGGCATCACTTACACGTGAGTGTCTGTCTGTGTCCTTATCATTTTCTACAGAGACTGCTTTAGCTAAGACATCAGAAAGCCCTGCCTGCACACAGTGTACACAAGCCATCAACAGCCAGCTTCCTTATTTGTCCTTCTGCCCCTTGGCTCTCTCTCGTTTTCCTCTGTTCTGTTATTACACAGACTACACTGCATAGTTCAGTTCTAATCATGCTAGCACACTCTGCTGTACAGTGGCGACATCACAGCGTAATATGCTGCACCGCCCCTCCTCCCCGACACTGCTGTGCATCACAACACAGCTGTCTGTTCCAGATGACTGACTTGGAGGTTATGCCCATTCTTGGTCTTGGCAGCCACTCAGCAGCTCATTTTTTTCCCTCCCAAAATGATCATGAATTACAAGTATTTCCAACATTATTTTCTGGAAAGTTTTCCAATGTGATTCTTTAGCACTAGGTGATCTGGAATAATTGTGTCTCAAGTGTACCTAATATATTTTGTCTTCTGAATATGATATATTACCAACCAATCAAAATTCCAGTTTTAATTAATACTATATTCACCTGGTTTTTCCCGACCTCACAAAAACTCACTAAAGCATTTGTTACTAGAAAGCATATCATAGTACAGGTTCTGGTACTTTAACTTAAAATGATCTAATCAAAGTAGAGAAAAGTATAATTGGAAAATCTCAACATATAAACAGTAATATCTTTCAAGTTTTACCTGCTAGACTATTAAAAGAATGGTAGCCTTATCTGTTGGTGAAATTTTTGGTAAAAATGAGTAACTCATTCAGAAAACCTACTGAATTCTGTACATTTAATATGAATAGATATCAATGAATTAAGGTCTTTCAAAGGTGTGGAGCAACTTCAGTCTTCCTTCTTGCTTCTATACATTGTATAGAAGAACAAAAAGTCGAAAGATGGCATGAGAGATGGCAAGCCGATATGGAACATCAGTTGGCCTTCCTTTGAGACACTGTTCATAGATCTGAAATCAGCAAACACTAATTAAAGCCAGAACCAACAATATTTTGTTTAAGGATCTGTGATAGAACAGAGTACAATGGAATCCCTCCAACAACAAAGTACAATGGAATCCCTCCAACATGAAGTAACTATATGAAGAACAATGGTGTGTCTGTGTTTTATAATGAATGATTTCAACAGTGGACTGAAAAATATAAACCCCCAATCCACTGGCCTAGTAGACAGAAAATGTCAATTGTATTATACTTATTGATTCTTATTACATCAAGAACTACCAGCGGCCAGTGGTCTTGTTGCGTGTACTAGTAAGGACTTCTGTTGCAGTAGTGTCTGTACCAGGCAATATCAATTTCAGCTGAAATCAACCATGGTCCCCTTCTTCCTTCTGGAGCATCAGAGTTCATCTGTGAATTCCCTTCATTTGTAGCATGGCATCATCATTTCTGTTTTCTCAGTTTCTCTATGAATGAAAAATGAAGCATTAAAGAATAACTTCTAAGTTGAAGTACTAATAACAAGTGTAGCAAATATGTCATTTACCATGATGACCTCAAAGTTACATGGTTGGTATTGAAAGAATTAAGGATGCTAAGAAAACAAACAAAATAAGATCTAAATTTCAATTTACTTATGATCAAAAGAGGCAATAGGAATGACAGTAATACTCCATCTGATCAGAAGTATTTAAAAATATGTACCTATGTGTGTATATTTGTGTGTATTTAACATGATCCCTGGTTATATTATTTGCATGTATAAAGTTGTTAAACAACAAAACTAATTTTTAAAATCCAACTAAAGCCCTCTTTTCTGCAGTCTAAAGGAGCCCTCTAAAGTGGTCTATTAGATTGAAAGGAAGTTAATAATTTTTATTTGTTCCAAGTTTGATGAAATTAAATAACTACCATTATTTCAATTCTGTGAACATAGAGCTTTTAATTGAAATATTTAAATTAAGCAACTGAAAAGACCCACCCAATCTAATGCTGAGAATATCCCACACTTGAAGCAATCATAATATGGCTTACTGTCCACAAAATAATTATAAACTTCTTAAATCATAGGATTTACTCTTGACCTATAAACCTAAACCCAATATAGATAATCCTCAAAGAATAACAATTCTGGTCCGGTATCACAGAAAGAATGCCACCTACTGACAGAGGAGATGACCAAGTTTAATGGAAGTTAGATCGTTCTGAAAATACCAATCCTTCTTTACATGCATAGAATACATTTTGATAAGAATCTTGACCCACCCCCCAAACAAATTGAACCATGAAAAATCAGCTCCTTGAGAGCTCCTGTCAGAGGCCAGTGATGGACGGATCCTTGTAAATTCTTAATCTGTCTTTCTTTTTTTTCAGAGCAAGACAATATAGCTCTGCTGAAAGGAAGGTCGAATTGCTGAACCCCCACAGTAGGTAACTCAGAAAGCAATCAAGCCAAGCTGGCAAGGAATAGACTCCAGCTGAAATATGCAGTGAGGTCTTTTCTCTCCCTCTGCAGGTACCACAGAGAAGAGGGGATTCCCAGGACTCTGGCTTAATTTCTCTGGCTACCATACTAATCATATGCATCTCACAATTACTCTCTTTCTTTCTTTGTTTCTTTCTTTCTCTCTCTCTCTCTCCTTTCTTTCTTTCTTTCTTTCTTTCTTTCTTTCTCTCTCTCTCCTTCCTTCTTTCTTTCTTCCTTCTTTCCTTCCTTTCTTCCTACCTTTCTTTCTTTGTTTCTTTGTTTATTTATTTATTGAGACTGCCCTTCTTCTGTCTCTGAGCTCTGTCCCACAGGCAAACTGCCTACAAAGAGGCTAAGCTAGTTATCCCACCATCTGAGAGAACTCCTCGCCTGCACTGGTTCCCATATGCTTATTTTTCTTTATTTCCCCTTCACTTGTTACCCCTCCCAATCCTACTATTAAAGAATATTTAATTTCCATTCTTTCCCAGCTAACACTGAGTTAAGGGAATTGCTTCATTTAATGAGATGCTTGTGTGGAAACACCTAGAAAGTCTACGGACCTAAACTGAGTTGATACACAAATAACTACAGACATCCCAGATAAAAGCCAGGATACCATAGAAGAAGCCTCCCAAAGTAGCAGTGACCAGGCTCCAACTTTTATATTTTCACAGGTGCATCATTTGTAATTCTTTCCCTGCTCTGAGAACCTGATAGCTCTCCATATCAGTTTATGTCCATCCAGTCTCCCTAACTGTGGGTCTTAAGAAATCTCTAGTCCTACTAGTCAACAAATGGCAACAAGATAAATGTATGTAACTGTAAACTTTAGAGAAACAGGGAATCTATGCCTTTCCTTCCAACCTTGGTTATCTTACCACTGTGCCATAAATATTTGTCTGTCATTCTCAGTCCATAAAGAATCTGACAAAATAATATTCAAAGGGCCCTGCTTGGAAAGTCATAGACATCTTTTTGGTGTATCTTCAGGGACTTTAGGCTAGGTATGCTAACCAGTTAAATCCAGGATTCATTGGTTTCCAGTTCTGGAGCATCTGGAGGCATTGTGAAGGCAGTTTATGGTTGCCCTGGAGGTGCAAAACACCTCCAACCATGCAGAGGTAACCCCATCCGTAAAGTGTTAATTGGCTCTGAAGGGAGCCTCATCTGGTCAATCCAGATGGAGAAGCAGATTTATCTTCCTAGATTGAAAATACCTCAAAAATGCCAAACCACCTTCTGAAAAGAATGGGATTGATGCTAGGCTAGGCAGCAACAGATTGTCAATATAGTGAGAAGCTAAACAGCATCAAATGACTTGTACTTCCCCATTAACAATAATGACCAAAGCAAGGCTGTACTTCCCATTAACAGTAATGACCAAAGCTAGGCTGCTCTCAAAGCACAAACGCAATTTAACTTTTGTTTTCCGTTTTTTTTTTTTTTGTTTTGTTTTTTTTTTTTTTAGTTTTCCATGACAGGGTTTCTTTGTATAGCCCTGGCTGTCCTGAAATTCACTCTGTAGACCAGGCTGGCCTCGAACTCAGAAATCCGCCTGCTTCTGCCTCTCAAGTGCTGGGATTAAAGGCGTGCACCACCACTGCCTGGCTTGTTTTCATTAATTTTGAAAGATATCTTAAATGTTCATTTCAATCCTCTTGGGCTGTGACTAAAGTACTAAAATATTTGTAGTACATTCAAGGATTGCAAATAAATCAGAAAGAAAGGTGGTGTGCATGTATAGTTTAATTAACGTTACAACTTGTATGTTGTAAGTAGGAATCTCCTCTTTCAGAATATGGGTATGCCTCAGGAGGAGCTAGCAAAGTATGTAAACTATTCTCTTCTAAAAGCATGCTGAGAATCAATGACTGGTTATGTCTCAATTCTATATATGCTAATTTCTCATTCAATTCCTAAATGCTCAGGTGTGGAGAATTCTATCAGATGTTTGTCACATCATAAAATTATAAACAAAATGTGAGATAAACAAATAAATAATAATAACAAAGTGTGGGAAGTAATTCTTGTTGATTACACAGAACTGGCAGCTCTGGGTTTTTAACAAGCAGAAATTTGAAAACACATCTACTGAGAGCAAGCTGCTCATTGTGGCAGAAGCTTAACTATGACAACTGTAACTATGATTTGTTGTTCTTCAGTCCCTGTATTTGGCATCCTCTGTATATTGTTGCAATCTCTACCTTCACAGTTACCCTGCACACTTTCTATTAATAATTGTATGTAGCTACCTAAGTCTCTATAGGACTTAAACTCAAAATAAAATGTTTTTAATGTTCGTATTTTAAAATAATGTGTTCATTATTCTGGATTACCGAGTTACATATTTATGAAAGCATTTTAATTGTCTGCTGTTAATTTTTTATTCATATATTCTTAAATTATTTTTAACTGATTCAGTAATATACACAAAATACACATATATCATACTATGTGATATTTTCAATAGTTTATATTGTACTATATTTAAGTCATATATGTGTGTATATACAGGATATATATCATAGACATACATATACACATGCACATCACATGCATATCACATCACATGCACATGTGCATAGAGAGCATATACATGTCTATCCTCAAGCATTTATCATTTTTCTGTGGTAAAAAATTTTCAAAAATGTTTCAAAAATATTGAGGATGTGTGTGTGTGTGTGTGTGTGTGTGTGTGTATGTATGTGTGTGTATGAGTATGTGTGTGCACATACACACAAAAATCACCTAATGATTGTGGAATCAGATCTGAAGGCTGCATTTGTTGTCATGTGATTTCCTTCTATGTTTAACATCTACATAATATAATACCTGCTCCAAAATTATGAACTATAAAATCTTACAAAAACTTATACATATGTACCCAAAATGATAAATGCTTGGATTTATATATGTACAAGCATTTATCATTTTTCTGCAGTAAAAACTTTCAAAAGTGTTATTTTTCTACATTTCTGAAATATTATCAATAGCCATTCTACTGTGCAATAACACTAGAATGTATTTCCTCCATCTAACTTAATTTTAACACCAGACTAAACATTTGAAAAAAAAAAGCCACAAGTTTAATCTTTACTTAGGTGACCTGTGAACGATATGAACAATAGAGGGAGCTACAGTGGGTTCTGGGAGACAGATGGGATCAGCAAAAATAAAGAGAATAAGACAAGTTGGGACACAAAACCTCTCCTATCCCATTGACCATTTGATGTTCTCTGTGCCCCTGCATGGATTTCTACAATGAAAGGGCCAGTATAATCATGTCTGCTACTGCTGCTTCAATATGCTTAAGGCAAGCTGGCAAGGCCATTTTTCTCACCTTTTGACCTTTTTCCATTGGGAAAAAAATTGCTTGGTGAAAAGTGAGTAAAGCTCACTTTTGGAGAAAAAAAATAAACATGCTTGCTTGGTTGTTTATTTCCTTAATAAATGATCTCAAAATATATCTAATGGGTGCAGAATCAGATCTAAGCATGCTCCATCTGATCTCCCCTTGAGTAAATACACAATCAACATCTAGTTACATGTTCTATATAATGTGATACCAGTTTCAAATTTTCCATGTGAACTATGGAATTTTTCAAAATTAACTGAAAAAGTAGACAATATCCATATGAAGTTCGTGATGTCTTTTGTAGAGAGTTTCTGAATACAAACTGAAAAAGTTGAATCTATTTTTCTTAGTAAAATAAATGAAATCAGCCAGTTTTTATGTCTTTTATCGCAGGTTGTGTACTACATAAGGCAGAATCATAAAAATATTTTAATATCTCTGATATTTTTCTACAATTAAAGAGGTTGACCATGAACAGTTTCAAAAACAAAACAAATAAAATTATGTACTAGAGGCAAAACTCATAGACTGTTGCAATATAATTAATGTACAACATTTACTTCACTAAGTTCTTAAGGCTTTATGTAGAAATATAGCAGGAGACGAAGACAAGCTTTCATTTCAGAAGGACAACTTGGAGAAGGCTCATAGTAGTCACTGAAGTTGTTTTACATCTCATGCAGGAGCTATTGACATCATTGTAAAATCCAGCTCTGAGCCTAGAAGTACATGCCTGTCATCCCAGCATTCCAGAGACAGAGCAGGAGTAAAAAAAGTTCTAGGTCAGTCTTGTAGACATACCAAAGCCCTGTCCTTTAAAAGAATAATAGAAACCCAGCAGCAAAAACAAAATGAACAAGTTCTGGGGTGGAGAAAGATATGAACCATTCAAGGACTGAAAGAATTAGTGCAGGTGAAGCTCCCAGACTGAAAGCACTGGCTACTTTCCTCATAATATGTCAGAAACCCCCATGGGGAAAATAAAAATGAGGGAGAAGAGGTGTCCTATGGCTTAAGGTTTCAAGCAGGGATGAGACCCAAAAATAATAGGGAGTAAAAATGTATTCTACTTAAGAATATTGCACAGAAGAAAGAGTTATGTATTATGTTGACAGGAAAGGCAGACAGATTGAATGTTAAACATAGTCTATGAAAATATATAGTTGTAAAGATAAAACATTAAATGCCTGGCCATTAACAAAAATACATATTCCAGGACATAGACTATGATTGGTTGCCAAATTTAATTTGTTACAAGTTGATTTAACAATTAGCCAGCCTTGTTGAAAGCAGTGGAATTATAAGTATTAATTAGGAAAATAATGTGGCTCAGAAATTTTATGCATATGCTATTATTCAAACATAAATGCAAATGTTTTCATATATAAGAATATAAAAATTAAAAGCTTTGTAATTTCCTAATACAGAATATATAAGAAAATAGAATTAAGTCAGCCAAGAACACTACATAGAGAAAGTAAATGTAAGTTGAATAGCAGAATGAATGAAAATTAAAGCTGTATAATGTAGTAACAATGCTAATGGCATTAAGGGGCACATTGTTAAGGGTATGGGACATAATAGGTTTGGGAAGTAGGCTTCTTTCCTTTTGTGTGTTTGATTAATAAAAGGAGGTAAAAAAAAAAACACTTAAAGTTTACAACTGAAGCAGTAATGGCATGCATGTCATTATACTGCCATAGTACATTGTTCTAAGCCAAATTCCCCCAGAGATGATTAATATTTTTTCCATTAATTCATTTATTCACTTACATAAACCTGATCACAGCACCAAGTGCTCCTCCAAATCTCTCCCTCACAGTGTTCCTCCCCCTCCCACCTCCCTTTTACCCCTGAGAAGGGTGAGGGACTTCCCAAAAAACCAATCCACCCTGGACCTGAAGTCACTGCACAACTAGAAATATCCTCTCCCACTGAGGCCAGACAAAACAGCCCACTTAGGGGAGCAGGGTCCACAGGCTGGGAACAGAGTCAGGGTAAGCCCATGCCCCAGTTTTTGGGGGACCCACATGAAGACCATGCTGTACATGGTCCATATGTTCATGGTGCTTAGGTCCAGTGCTTATGTGCTCTTGGCTTGTATGCTTTGTTTCAGGCTCTGGGAGCCCTCAAGGGTTGTTAGTCTTTTTGTGGAATCCCTATACTCTCGGGGTTCCTCAATCTTTCCTGCAACTCCTCCATAAAACTTCAGTTATAAGAATGGCACAAGATGTACAGAAATCACAAAGATTGTCATTTTTATACAGTGAAGAGAATTATGACTGTAAAAAGGAATTTCAGTAGAAGACTAAAAACCTCTCCAACAACCTACAGCTAGGATCCCACAGGCATGTGGAACAAACTCAGAATGAGCATCTGCACCCTGAGTATAGTCACAGCCTCTTTCCTAAACAAAGAGTAACAGCACACAGATGCACTCTCCATTCTAGCCAGATGTTCCTGGTACCTAAAAGACTGGAATTAAAGTTATAATGACCTTTCTAATGTTACTATTTTGTGTATTTAAATTTTCACTGTGACAGTGTTAGGTGCCCTTTAGCTGCTTGCCTCTGTTCTAAGTTATTTCATCAGGAACTGATTATTTTTTCATTAGCCATGTAATTTCCATAGGTTTTGAGTTACCTTCTTCTAACCCTGTCCTCAGAAGATTTGCTTTTCTAAAAAGCAATTTTGTAAAACACATTTTTTGGCAACTAAATCTAATGTGTTAGGTGAGAAATCATGTGACATTTTAAAGTGTAAATCTGAAAATGAAGAAAAATAAGTTAATTTACTAAATGGAATAGCCATGAATAATGAAGGGAGAGAAATTAAATTAAATATAACCTTGGTTGCTACAGGACATAATTTATAAGGAAATAAAAATTTGGCTTCAGCAATGGCTTAGTAAATAAAGCACTTGCTGACCTAGCATTGGAGTCCATTATTTAAATCCCCAGATAGAAGTAGGGAAGTAACCTGCTATCCCAGCAGGACCTCCATTTTTCCCCACTTCTCCCACACTTTTATCAAACCTGCTAGGCATGAACTATACAGGTAAGCTTCCCTTTCTTCAAACATCTTTCCTGCTCTCTGAGTCTTCTGGGCAGAAATCCATTCTCCTGCTACTTCTCTACCTACCTTCATTGGATCTGTGGTTACTGAATCATACAGACCTGCAGATGTAGAACTATAAAGCCCAAAGATATCCATCAGAGGCCTGCCACACAAGGACCATCGAGGGCAAACCCACTCCCAATACCTACTACAACAGGAAAATCTGGGACCAAAGCCATCCAGATGGCTAAAGGCCCTCAAAAGAACACAATCAACAAAAGTCAGGACAACATGAAAACTTTAGAGCACAGCTACCATAATACAGCAAGCCCTGGATATCCTAACTCAACTTAAGCACAAGAAAATGACCTTAAATCCAATCTTATAAGGATGGTGGGGCCCTTTAAAGATCAACTAACTAAATCCCTTTAAAGACTTACAGGAAAATGCAACTAAACAGGTGAAGGAAATTACAACTGTGCAAGACTTGAAAGTGGAAATGGAAGCAATGGAGGAAACACAAACTGAGGGAATCCTGGAGATCTAAAATCTAGGCCAAAGAACAGGAACAATAGATGCAAGCATCATCAATGGAATACTGGAAATAGAAGAGAATAGAAGAAACAATAGAAGAAATTGTTACATCAATTAATGAAAATGTTAAATCTAAAAAAATTCTTGACACAAAACATGCAGGAAATACGGATGAAAAGACCTAACTTAAAAATAATAGGAATAGAAGAAGTTGAAGTGTCCCAGCTCCAAGGCTCAGAAAATATTTTCATCAAAATCATAAAAGAAAGATTTCTCAACCTAAAGAAAGAGGTGCCCATAAACATATAAGAAGCTTATAGAACCCCTACTAGGCTGAAAATCCTTCCAGTACACAATAATCAGAACACAAATTCTACAGAACAAACAAAGAATATTAAAAGCAGTAAGAGAAAATGGCCAGGTAACATTCAATGGCAGACCTATAAGCATCACACCCAAATTCTCAACAGAGACTCTAAAATCTAGAAGGGCCTCGACAAATATCCTGCAACCTCTAAAAAACTACAGGTGTCAACCTAGACTACTATACCCAGCAAAACTATCAATCACCGTAAAGGGATAAAACAAGGTATTTCAAAACAAAAGCAAATTCAGCCCTACGGAAAATACTAGAAGAAAAACTCCAACCCAAGAAAAAGAAAACCACATTGAAGAAAACACAGCCAATAAGTTATTTCATACAAACAAAAGTAAGGAAATCACACACAAACTTTTTCTTTCTCTCTGTCTCTGTCTCTGTTTCTGCCGCTGTCTCTCTCTCTCTCTCTCTCTCTCTCTCTCTCTCTCTCTCTCTCTCTCTCTCTCTCTCACACACACACACACACACACACACACACACACACACACACACACTAATACTAACATCACCAACATCAATAACATGAAATAAGTCACTGGCAATTGATATCTCTGAAAATCAATGGACTTTATTCCCCAATAAAAAGACACAAGCTAACAGAATGGATGCAAAAATAGGATCCATCATTCTCATGGATATAAGAAACACACCTCAGCCATAAAGACAGACATTATCTCAGAGTAAAGAGCTGGAAAAAAGTTTTCAAGCAAATGGACCCAAGAAGCAAGCTGGAGTGGCCATTCTAATATCTAATAAAATAGACATTCTTTTTTGTTGATGTTGTTGTTGATTTTAATTTTTCAAATTTTTTATTGGTTATTTTATTTACTTACATTTCAAATGTTATCCCCCTTCCCTATTGGGTGCTCACAGCCAAATATTAGACTGAGCACAAGGTCCACAATGGACAAGCTAGAGAAAGGACCCAAGGAGCTGAAGGCATTTGCGGTTCCATAGGAGTAACTACAATATGAGCCAACCAGTACCCCAAGAGCTTCTAGGGACTAAACCACCAACCAAAGAATTCACATGGTCCTATGAAGGCTTGATGCTCTAGTGTAGGGGAATGCCAGGACAAGGAAGTGGGACTGGGTGGGTTGGTGAGGGGAAAGGGGGAGGGCATAAGGAGTTTAGGGAGGGGAATCCAGGAAAGGGGTCAACATTTGAAATGTAAATAAAGAAAATATCTCATAATACTTTGAAAAAAAGAAATAAAAAGTGAGCAGGAAATTTTGGATCTGATGAAGAGAGCAACTGTGAGGATTTTTCATTGCTCAGGACATGAAAAGGAAAGAGACATAGTGGCCTGGGGCAATAACCAGGCAGATCAAGTGGCTATTCAGGAACCTATCCTGCTTATAGTCCCGCAGGAGACACCCACTGGGGAATGGGACTGGACTAAGGGATGGCCTCACTTAAAAAATATGGAAGAAGAAAGGACTCAGATTGCTAGCCACCCTACCAACTACTACCTAGAGAAGGAAGGGTGATGGCACACAAGAAGGGAGAACTATACTCTCCAGAAAGCAAGACAAAATACTCACTAGGCAAAATGCATACATGGACTCATTTGGGGGATAAAAAGCTTGTCCAAGCAGTTAAGGGATCTAAAGTATTTATAATAAACCTCAGGTTTTGGACCAGAGAGACAGCAGAACAATGTAATGTATGCCAGAAATTGAGTGCTTATTTGGCCAAGAGTAAACAGGGCAAATGATCTACGGGAGATCCTCCTGGAGTATATTGGGAGGTCAATTTTACAGAAGGTAAGCCAGGAAAATATGATTACAAATACCTTATAATGTTTGTCAGTGTTTTCTCTGGATGGGTTAAGGTTTTCCCCACCCAGCAGGCTACTATGGTAGCTAAGAAATTTTCCTGAGGTTTGGAGTACCCGACAATGGTCCTACTTTTGTTTCTAAGGCATGGCAGGGATTGAGAGAGATATTGGGGACTAATTGGAAGCTCCATTATGTGTACCATCCCCAGATCTCAGGACAAGTAGAGAGAATGAACAGAATCCTAAAAGAGACATTAACTAAATTGTCCTTGGAGATTGGCGCTGACTGGGTGGTGCTCCTTCCCCTGGCCCTGTTCTGAGCCTGGAAAACACCTCTTTAGATCCTGTTTGGTACCCCAACTCCCTTGGTGTCCACTGAGCCCTCACTGGAGGTATCCCAACTCACTGATAGGAACCTCTTCTTGAGGCTCCAAGCCCTTCAGTCAATTACACAACCTGAGATTTGGCTCTAGAGGGACTGACTGAGGGTTGACTCTGATGTGCCAGAAAATAAACCTCTTGCTTTTGCATTGAGAAAAAAATACATACACAATTTTTTACCTAACTATTACCCACATTTAAAGAAGAATTAATCTGCAGGATGTACTCAAACTGTACAAAGCCACATAATTAGTACTGGGTTCAGATTCCAAACCCAAGTGTTTCTGATTCCAAACCAGAGAGCTTTCTCAAACGATCTTAGTATTTTGGACACACTTACGTTAAAAGAAATGTCAATCTTCTCTCTAATGTCTCTCTTCCTATGCGCCAGTCACCATGTAAAAAGTGCAAAGCAGAGTTGGGGATTTATTACAGTAAGCATGAAGACCTACATTTCTTCCATAGAAAAAAAGCCATGCACATGATGCATGTAACCCCAGTGCTGGAGAGGTGGAGACATGGGGAACTGTGGAGTTTGCTAGCTAGACATTCCAGCCTAATCTTTGAGACTGAGGCCAGCAACAGATTCTGTCTCAAAATCAAGATGAATAGCTCTTAAGAAATGAAATTTAGGGTTGTCCTCTGGGCTAAGAATGCTGTAACATGTAAGGAACAAATATCCAGATAGAATGTTGATACTTGACAAGAAAGAACTACATCTATTACATGGGAAAGCATTTGTGGTAACAAGGGCAAAGTCCCATGATTTGCAGTCTGATGTTACATTAATATTTAACAGGAAAAGAAAATCTTAAAGTTTTCAAATGTAATTCAGGATTCTTCCACTAAGTGAATTTAAAACAAAACTCCACTTCCTAGTCCAAATTGTTTCTACATCAACACATGTGGTTATAAGTTTAGTCACTTTCATGATAAATATAAATAATGAACAAAATGACTGAAAATTTAGCTTAACTTTAAATTCAGAAGTATCATCACTTGGATATAGTTTTCTTCCAGTTTGAATATGAACAGAAACTCTGCATCTTTGTTGATTGAAAACACAATTACCCACAAGAATGTAATATAGTTGTTCAAAAACAAATAATGAAAATCGAAGCACCAAAGAATAAAGATTTTCTTTAAAAATAAAAATTATTTCAAGAAAGAGCATACTGACTTGCCAGGACTTTGCATTGAGAAATCCAACAGTAGTTATTGTTCAGAATTGGTGTTTCAGTCTGAGAAGATAACATCCCAAAGTTCCAGGCTTTTAAAGAAATTAATGAGGAATATAAACTTAGGGAAATCCAGAAAACTTTGTTAACTGCTTCTAACACTAAGCAGCTCATTCATTAGCCTCTGAAGTCATAAAATATTCTTGATTCTTCAAACATAGGATTTTTTCTAAGCTGTTCATAAGTATATGAAGCATTTTAATACACTATACATTATTTTATACAATTAATAGGTACTTCAGAAATAATTTTCACTTATGAAAAATTATTCTTAATAATTCAATTCACAGATTAATATATGAATTTTGTGTTTACAAATCTTTTTGTAAAGAAAATAATAACCCATCTGGCCTTAAGCACACTAGCTTTGACAGATATTATATAATTCACGTATTGTAGGTACTCTTCATCTTTGCATTTATAGAGTATTATCAACTATTTAGCTCTTCCTTCTCACCTTCCTATTATATATATATATCATACATGATGACTAATGGTGTAAGATGTAAACTCTATGGAAAAATATCTGCATTTCATGATGGAAATCTGACATATGACAGCAAGAGAGAAGCTGAGAAATCTATTAGTTCTAAGACAGTGAAAATCAACAAGAAACAGAATCTGGGCACCAAAAACTTAAATAGAAATAAACGGTGGTTACACACCCTCAATGGAAATCACTATATACCTAAAATGACAGGAGAAATTCTAGAAAAAGTAGAGAAGTATTAGAGTTCCAGTTTGATATTGTTAGGCAGGGAATACTTTTTGAAGGTTTTTGTGCAAATGTCAACATTTTACTGAGACCTCTCCTAACTTCCATATTCAATATCAGTTCTAGCTGGATTAAAGATTTAAATATAATCTGCAAACCAACATGCTTAGCGTTAGTCCTATGACCATCTATGCCTCCTTTTCCTTGAGCTATCTTTGCTGGATAATTATAATTCCATCTGTCACCAAAGAAGCTTCTCTTTAGAGAAAATGGAGATCATCACAGAAAAGCACAATTAGACATACTGCAGAAATCAATGTATCATGGGAGATCCCAGCCTCAGTGGATACATCTACATTACAGGTCTTGAATCTATGCCTCAGGGAACATTGATGAAAGGAAAATAGAAAGATTCTAAGAACCAGAATACCAGAAACAGTGTCTTCTAGAAATGGTTGTATAAGGTGTCAATATCAATAGACATGCTAACATGAAAGGGGAAATCTCATGGGGTCACATCCATTGACAACAACTATAGGCAACCAATGACCACAGAGAGAGGGAGAGGGAGAGGGAGAGGGAGAGGGAGAGGGAGAGGGAGAGGGAGAGAGAGAGAGAGAGAGAGAGAGAGAGAGAGAGAGAGAGAGAGAATTAGCCTATCCTAGAGAGAATTCTCTTAATCTGTTACACAATTTGAAACAGTCATCCCTGAATCCATATAAACCCAAACAACAAAAATGAACTTAGTCAACTGTATTCATATATTAATGTGTGTGTGTGTGTGTGTATATATATATATACATATATATATATATACATATATATATATACATATATGCATACACACACAGGCATATATATGCCCATATATATATATGTATGTACATATATATATATGGGCTAATATAAGGAATTGGAAGTTAGAGGGAAAGTAACTTGGAAGCAGATGGAGAGAAGAGAGAAGTGGAAATTACATAATTAAATTATAATTAATGTATAGAAATAAATTTTGAAAAATATTTAACTATAAAACCTGATATTATGGAGCTACTAGAAGAAAATATGCATGCTTTATTATATTTGTATGAAATGCTCCATGGCATTGCAACAGGCAAGGAGTTTTTGGATGAAATGCCCCCAAAATTCAAGAAGCAGAAGAAAGATTAATTGTACCAAACCTGAAAAGCACCTACACAGAAAAAAAAAAGTCTGCAGAATGAACAGAAAACCTCAGAATTGGAGAACATATATAATATCCAATATACTTGTATATATACCTAAAATTATAATATCCAATATAATTATAAAGAACCCAATAAGAGGAAGCAAATTACCCAATAAAACAAGAAGTAACTGACCCTGTAGATCTGCCAAATCTAGACGCACAGCATGTATTCATATTAATTGAGTTGTGTTTTAATTGCCAGGGCATATTTGGGTTGGAGATTTACTGCAACAAAATGGCACCCAACATATTGATTTGAACTCAACTAATTTGAGATAAAAATTCACTGGCCCCAAACCGCTAAATGGGGCTTGGGAAGCTATATAAGCTGCAGCACTGTGGATTCAAAGCTGACTGGGTTTGAGGGGCCTACTGAGAATGGCAGAGAGGCATCTATGCCAAGAGAGCCTTTCTGTGTTCACTTCTCTGTATCCTTCGCTCCTCACCCTGCCTCCCCCAACCCCAAACAGGGACACAGACAATGTGTGTCTTTCTACACTCAGCTCCTCCCTGCGAATAAAGAATTGAGAGACAAAGGTACAAAAGGCCTCCAGACCAGGTAATTCATTGATATAAAGAGAGAAATATAAACTTTTGATACTTAAAGATGGGAAAATTCACCTGCAGTTCAGAACTAGATAGGGAATATTAGTCACCAACTCCAAGGATAGAGAGTAGTGAAAATCGCCTGCTATGAACAGGTATTAATTAATAAGAGTCTGTGGCTCCAGGTAGAGAGCATAACAGATAGATATTATGATAGGTATTAATTAAATAAATGTTTGTGACTCCAGGTAGCAAGCACAACAGATAGATGGTATAACAGGATGGCTGCTCTAGGCAGAGAGCTTAAAAACTATCTGCTTCCTATAGGCAGATATTAGTGGAAGTTTGAATTAATTGCTTTAAAGATGGTATAAAGATATATTGCTCTAATAAGTCTCACAGGATACTCATATATTGTCTAACGTGGGCTCCACGGGAATTTTGGTTTTAAATCCTGGTTTGACAAGCTGCCTCTTATAAGCAGGTATAGATAGAAGTATGAGTCAATTGTAAAGATGATATAATAAAGTGCAGGAGACACATATTCTCTAACATGGACTCCACGGGAATTTTGGCTTAATATCCTGACATGACAAATTAGAAAGGCCTAAATAGGGTAAAATGTGTATGATTTTGAGTATTCTGGTTGTTTTATTGTTCCTCTGGGACAGAGGGCAAAGTACAGGTTTTCCTTGTACTGGCTGAAGCATATGCTGATTTGGGGAAAAGATTTTGTCTTTATGATTTTGGAAAAGGTGATTAAGGTATTCATACCTTCCAGAGTTATATTGATCAGATTTTATAGAGGGAGACCCCCTGAAGAACTAGATTCCAGAGAATCAAACAAAAAGGTTATCTTGATGATACAAAAATTTTGTTTTGAGATTTATATATTACAGATTATACAGCCTTGGTAAATTGCATTATCAGACATGCTGGAATCACCTGCCTGAACTCCTCATCATTTGGATCCAGACAGGACACAGACATCAGAGACAATCATTGGTGTGGCTTTCTTAAGGCCAACCAACTCCCCCATTTTCCCTACCCTTTCCCCTCCCTTCAAAAATATCTCAATGCCCATATTCAGTTTGAAGAAGTTATGAAGAGTCATCATCCCATTCCCTAGGTTTTGGGGCTGGGGGTGATTATTATGGGTTATCTTTCTAGAGAATGTAAAAATGGTCATAATTGGAACAGGGAGGAATATCTAAAATTGATTGTATAGCCATAATCTCATTTGGTAGAAATCTCTTTAATTATTACTAAGCTGAAGTCATAATTTCTTAAATGGTACATAATTGATACAAAATCAAAGGTTTTCATTGGTATAAAATTCTTCTATTGATACTAAAATTTTGAAGTGCAGGGCTTAGACCCAGTCCTTTTACTGCTGTTATTATAAACAGATCTGAGATGTTTAAGCCTCTGATTTAGGTGCCAAATAGAGAATTCATGGCTCTGAGTTTATTGTTAGGGTATTTTCAGTTATTTTAATTAGAAATGGCTGAGAGTAGGTAACATAGAAGAGTCCAGATTACTTTTTTCAAAAATGCCAGAAGTCCACAGAATGTGATATTTAAAGTTATTTATCCACATGTTGAGACAAGTCTGTTCCTGACAGCATTCCTTTTCTTGGATTCAAAGAAGAAATTGAGCATCAATTAGAGTTGCTCCAGTCGTGGTGAGAGAGCCATTAGGCAAGAATTGCCTTATTTCATCTGCAGACAAAATACTGTCCAGAAAACAGACACCCTATGCGGAATAGTCAACTGATAATCTCTGCCAAAACAGGGTAATCAGCCCTTCAAAATTCTACATTACAAAGGTCTGTCAGATGATCCTGGGCCAGAAGGCTAAAGAGTGATGCTCCAACCATTTTAAGTGTAAGGGACTGTCCAGGTGGCCAGTAGTCTCTATAAACTGGCTAAGTTTTGGGAGCTATATTTTGGGCTTCTTAAATTTTCAGGTAATATTAGTCATTCTTGGATTTCTGACAGGGTTAAAGACTGGTAGTCTCAGAGCCAACCAAGCTGTTTGGCATTGAGAAAGATAATATAGCTTTGAGAGGATGGTTTTCAGATGGCTTACAATCTAAAGCCAGGACATGAGTAATTATCAGTTTTTTAAGATAGGTAGAAAACAGAGGTTCTATTTAATTAACAAAGATGATGGACTGGGTGTTAGGTCTCTTACACTTTATAAATTAAAAAATGGTAACAGTTGTGTTCAATTATGTCTGAGATAAAATAATCTTTTAATTGGACAGAAAGGGAGAAGTATTGCGGATAGCCCTCGGGCTAATTATATTTGATGTTAATTCCATTCTCCTGTAAGGGACTGTGAACAAGGAATGAGTCAGCACTCAGGTGATTTCCTGTAAACCTTCTTCCTACCTTAATTGATAAAATAAAGGCAAGATCCAGTGATTGGACAGAGAAGGAGGGGAAGGTGGAGCTGAAGGTTTTGGGAAAGAAAGGGAGAGAGGACGATGGGCGACAGAAGAGGAGATAGAAGAAAAGTGGAGCAGAAGTTCGTGGCCTGGAGAAACTGCAAGTTATAAGGGGTCTCACAGATGGGGAAGATGGTAGACCTGCCCAATCTAGGTGTATAGCTTGTATTCATATTAATTGAGTTATGTTTTCGTTGCTGGGGTTGGAGATTTATCACAACATGACCCTACTAGGCATTTCTCAAGAAAGACATACACATTGTCAGCAGCATATGAAAAAACATTCAATATAATTAAACAGCAGAAAGAACAAAGGACAAGCCACAATGAGCTAGCACCCCACTCCAGTTACATCAGCTGTAATGCAAAAGACAAATGATCAATAACACCCACAAGGTGTTAACAATAATAAATGAGAGTATAACAATCTAGCTGTTATGGAAATAGTTTGTCACTTCCATAGCAGATTAAAATAAATTCATTAAATAATCTAGCAAACTCATTCCTTGATATGTTTGCAATAACGCTGAGATCAGCACATTTAAGAGACATTTGCACGCTTGTGTTTATCATTATCCACAGTAGACAGAAAGTGAAAACAACTTGTGTCCATAAACTGTAAGTGGATAGTGATTATGAGATACATATACCCAATGGAATCTATTACTTAACAAAAAGAAGACACCTTCCACTTGTAACATATGATAGAAATAGAGTAAAATATAACTATTTCACAAAAAAAAGGAAAATACTGTATAACCCCTCTGGTAGAATCTAAAAGAAGATAATCTCAAAGAAACTGAAGGTAGATTAGTTGTTATCAGAGGTTGGAGAGATGAGGATAAGAAAGTTTGATGAATGTATACTCAACCATTATTAACTAGAAATAATTTGTCATACTACTACATAGCAGGGTGATTATATATACTGGAAATGTAGTGTATGTCACATAAGTTATAAGAAAATATTTTTTTAATTTATTCTCACAAAGAACTAGTGAATAATAGATGTACTTAGCTCGATCTGGATGTTAAGCAATATATGCATGTATTTACAACTTCTCCTGCCCCATTGATATGTACAGGTTTATAGGTCAACATAAATTAAGTGATTGGTTCCTCCACCCACTGAAAACTTCATTCCCATAGCATAGCCCAAGGTATTCCATGAAATCCATACTGAATGTGTTCAGCTTTGACTTCATGAGAGCAAGAATATCATTTGTTTTTACTCATTGTCAATTTCTCCATATCTTAGGTTAGGGCTAAGTATGTGAATGTCTAATTAATGAATTAGTTTATTTATTTTTTATTGGTTATTTTATTTATTTACATTTCAAATGTTGTGCCCCTTCCTGGTTTCCCTTCCAAAAAACCCCCATCCCATCCTCCTCCCTTTTGCCTCCATGAGGGTGCTCCCCCACCATTCTCCTGTCTCTTCACATACCTGATCCTGTCATCCTTTTCTCCTCCGCATCCTTTCTCCCTCCAAGGTCCCTCCCTCCCTCCCTCAATATTCAGTAATAACTTTTGTTCTGCCTTCTCCATAGGATTGAAGCATCCACAATTTATTCTTCCTTCTTCTTCAGTTTCATGTGGTCTGTGCGTTGTTTCAGGAGTATCCTGAGTTTGAGGGATAATATCCACTTAGCAGTGAGTACATATCATGTGTGTTCTTTTGAGTCTGGGTTACTTCACAAAAGTACATTTTCTACTTCCATCCATTTCTGTGCAAATTTCATGAAAACATTGTTTTTAGTAGCTGAATAATACTCCATTGTGTAAATGTACCACATTTTCGGTATCCATTCCTTAGTTGAGGGACATCTGTGTTGTATCCAGCTGCTGTTTTTTTATAAATAAGGCTGCTATGAACATAGTGGAGGATATATCCTTGTTATATGTTAGAGCTTGTTCTGGGTATATGCCCAGGAGGGATATAGCTGGGTCGTCAGGTAGAATTATTTTCTTAGGAACCTCCAAATTGATTTCAAGAGTGGTTGTACCAGCTTGCAATTCCACCAGCAATGAAGGAATGTTCCTCTTTCTCCTTATCCTTGCCAGCATCTGCTGTCACCTGAGCCAGCCATTCTGATCTTAGCCATTCTGACTGGTATGAGGTAAAATTTCAGGGTCATTTTGACTTCCATTTCCCTAATTGCTAAGGATGTTGAACATTATTTTTTTAGATGCTTCTTAGCCATTCAAGATTCCCCAATTGAGAATTCTTTGTTTAGCTCTGTACCCCACTTTTCAATAGGGGTATTTGCTTCTTTGGAGTCTCAGTTCTTGAGTTCTTTGTATATATTAGATATTAGCCCTCTATTGGATGTAGGATTGTTAAAGATCCTTACCCAATCTGTAGGTTGCTGTTTATCTTATTGACTGTTCATTGCCTTACACAAGTTTTTCAATTTTATGAGATCCCATTTGTCAATAGCTGATCTTAGATCCTGAGCAATTGGTTTTCTGTTCAGAAAATTCTCTCATGTGATATGTTTGGGGCTCTTTTACACTTTCTCTTCTATTAGATTCAGCGTATCTGATTTTATGTGGAATTCCTTGATCCACTTATACTTGAGCTTTGTACAGGCAGATAAAAATGGATCAATTTGCAATCTTCTACATTCTATTTCATTGGTCTACCTGTCTGTCTCTGCCAATACCATGCATATTTTATTACTAATGCTCTGTAGGACTGCATGAGGTTAGAGATGGTGATTCCCCAAGAAGTTCTGCTAATGTGGAGAATAGCTTTTGTAAGCCTGGGTTTCTTGTTATTCCTGATGAATTTGAGAATTGCTCTATCTCTGTGAAGAATTGATTTGGAATTTTGATGGAGATTGTATTGAATCTGTAGATGGCTTTTGGTAAGATTTTCATTTTTACTATGTTTTTACTGCTGATCTATGAGCATGGAAGATCTTTCCATGTTCTAAGGTCTTCTTCAATTTCTTTCTTCAGAGACTTAAAGTACTTACTGTACAGACCTTTCACTTGCTTGGTTAGAATCACACCAAAATATTTTACATTATTTGTGACTTGTGAAAGTTGTCATTTCCCTAATTTCTTTCTCAACCTGTTTATTCTTTGAGTAGAGGAAGGCTACTGATTTGTTTGAGTTTCTTTTATCCAGCCAGTTGCAAAACTTGTTTATCAGCTTAGTTCTCTGGTGGAATTTGTGAGGTAGCTTATGCATACTATCATCCACAAATTATATCCATTTGCTGTCCTTTTGTTGTCTAATTTCTCTGGCTAGGTCTTCAACTACGATATTGAATAGATACAGGGAAAATGGGCATTCTTGTCTTATCCCTGATTTTAGTCAGATTGCTCCAAGTTTCTCTCCATTTAGTTTGATGTTGGCTACTGGTTTGCTGTATATTGCTTTTACTATGTTTAAGTATGGGCCTTGAATTCCTTATCTCTTCAATATTTTAACATGAAGGGGTGTCAAAGCCTTTTTCAGCACACAATGAGATGATCATGTGGTTTTGTTTTTTTTTTTTCCATTTCATAGAATGAATTTGGTAGTGTTTCTTCTGCTTCTACTTTGTGGAATAGTTTGAAGATTACTGTCTCTAGTGCCCTTTGGTTAGTCTGGCTAAAGGTTTATCTATCATGTTGATTTTTCTCAAAGAACCAACTCTTGGTCTTGCTGTTTCTTTGTAGAGTTCTCATTGTTTCTACTTGGTTGATTTCACCCCTGAGATTGATTATTTCCTACTGTCTGCTCCTCTTGGGTGTGTTTATTTCTTTTGGTTCTAGAGCTCTTAGATGTGCTTTCAAGCTGCTAGTGTGTGATCTCTTCAATTTCTTATGGACACACTCAGAGCTATGAGATTTCCTATTAGCACTGCTTTCATTGTCCCATAAGTTTGGGTATGTTGTGCCCTCATTTTTATTAAATTCTTAAAAGTCTTTAACTTCTTTCTTTCTTTATTCTGTGACCATGTTATCATTGAGTAGGGCACTGTTCAGCTTCCATGTATATATGGGCTTTCTATTATTTTTGTTGTTATTGAAGACCAGCTTTAATCCATGGTGATATAATAGGATGCATGGGATTAATTCAACCTTTCTGTATTGGTTGAGGTTTGTTTTATGCCAGATTGTATGGTCAATTTTGGAGAAGGAAATATGAGGTGCTGAGAAGAAGGTATATTATTTGTTTTAGGATAGAATGTTCTATAGATATCTGTTAAATCCATTTGTTTCATAACTACTCTTAGTTTCACTGTGTCTTTGTTTATTTTCTGTTTCCATGATCTGTCCACTGATAAGAATTGGGTGTTTAAGTCTCCCACTATTATTGTGTGAGATTCAATGCGTGTTTGAGCTTTATCAATGTTTCTTTTACAAATGTTGGTACCCTTGCATTTGTGGCACAGAGGGTCAGAACTCAGAGTTTATCTTGGTGGATTTTTCCTATCATGAGTATGAAGTGTCCCTCTCAATCCTTTTTTTTTCCTTTTTTGGATAACTTTTTGTTGATATTAATATTATTTGATATTAGAATGGCTACTATAGCTTGTTTCTTGGGACTATTTGCTCAGAAAAAAATATTTTCCAGCCTTTAACTCTGAGGTGGTGTCTGTCTTTGTCACTGAGGTTTATTACCTATATGTAGCAGAATACTGGATCATGTTTACTTAACCAGTGTTTTAGTGTAAGGCTTTTTATTGGGGAATTGAGATCATTGGTGTTTAGAGATATTAAGGACCAATGGTTGTTGCTTCCTGTTATTTTTGTTGCTAGAAGTATAATTATGTTTCTGTGGCTCTTTTCTTTGGGGTTTGTTATGAGAAGATAAATTTTTTGCTTTTGCTTGGGGATAGTTTCCATCCTTGTGTTGGAGTTTTCCTTCTATTATCCTTCATAGGGCTGGATTTGTTCAAAGTTATTGTTTACATTTGATTTTGTGTAGCTGTCCAGCAGTCATGGATGAACTGGGAACACCTGAAAGGGAAGCTGGAAATGAAAAAGGACAGGCTGGCAAGAGAAGGATGAAGTCAAGATAAAGGTCTCTGATCAAGGCTCAAGGCATAATTTTCAGCTCTGCTTTTATATAGACAAAACCCTCAGGCTCATCCTTTGTTTTAGCTGGATAGAGTTACAAAGCAAACTCAGCAGGCAATCATGTCCTCAAAGCTCTGGTAGGGAATTGCAAACACAGGGAGGCCAGACTCTGACTCCAGCCAGGTTGTAAAACCATCAGGGTTTGTTTACCTTCTCAATGCTGGGGGAAGGGCACAGTTTTGAAATGGAATATCTTGGTTTCTCCATCTATGGTATTTGAGACTTTTGCTGGGTATAGTAGCCTGGACTGGCATTTTTGTTCTCTTAGGATCTGTCTGACATCTGCCTAAGATCATCTGGCTTGTAGGGCCTCTATTGAGAGGTCTGGTGTAATTCTAATAGGTTTACCTTTATATGTTACTTGACCTTTTTCCCTTACTGCTTTTAATATTTTCTTTGTTTTGTGCATTTGGTGTTTGATTATTGTGAGATGGAATTTCTTTTCTGGTCCAATCTATTTGGTATTTTGTAGCCTTCTTGCATGTTTATAGGCTTTTCTATCTTTAGGTTCGGGAAGTTTTTTTCCTATGATTTTGTTGAAGAGGATTTGAGTTGGGAATTTTTGCTCTCTTCTATGACTATTATTCTTAGGTTTGGTCTTTTCATTGTGTCCTGGATTTCATGAATGTTTTGGGTTAGCAGTGATGGGTTTTGAGTCGCGGCAGGAAGCATCTGCAGACACCAGGCCCAGGCAGTTTCACGTGTAAGA
>NW_022196902.1:22881323-22882104 GCF_008632895.1 Mastomys coucha
CCTGCGTGGGAAAGTAACTCACCCTGGATCCAGGGGTTTGTGGGGGCAATAGCCCGGTAAGTATTAGGTGTGAGAGTTATTTCCGAGGGAGGGGCACCCAGTGGTAGAAGTCCTAACGCGTATGTCAAGGGGGGGGGCTGTGTTCCATCAATTCCAGAGAAGGTTGGCCAGACCTTATCTGGAAATCTGGAGGTCTTCCCCCTGACTGATCCTATTAATTAATATGTCGGTGTCTGTGCGGCTGGTTATAAGCAATCTAGTAAATGGAAAACATGGAACTGAATTGAGTGGTGTCTGAGTAGGGTACGGCTCACGTGGTTAAGAGTTCGTAGTCTAGCGGCGCTTGGCTGTAGGTTTGTTGTGTTCCACGGCGTCTGGTGTCTCTAGGAAGAAGTGGTGAGCAGTCTCCAGGTGAGTGGTGCTCTCCGCACGGAACAGCAGCCACTGTGGTGGTACTGGGAGCGCTCCCTGCGCAGGGTACTGGGAGCGCAGCAGCAGCAGCAGCAGCAGCCACTGTGGTGGTACTGGGAGCGCTCCCTGCGTGGGGGTACTGGGAGCGCTCCCTGTGCGGCGGCAGCGGCGGTGGGAGCCGCTCCACCTGGCAGCCGGGGTCCCAGTGGCCGCTCCACGTGGCCGTGTGCCCTGTCTGTCCCGGCAGTGAGGAGCCGGTAGGTAGACGCAAACTGCCGTGTTCCCGGGTTTCGGCACCAAAATGAGTCGCGGCAGGAAGCGTCTGCAGACACCAGGCCCAGGCAGTTTCACGTGTAAGAGGTTTAATTGG
>NW_022196902.1:22882382-22900248 GCF_008632895.1 Mastomys coucha
GTTGCCCTGGCGACAGGCCTGTGGACCCGCCCACATATCTGCCGCAGGCAGGTTCTGGATGCTAACAAGCAGCATTTTACACTTCGCATTTTCTTTAACTACTGTGTCAATATATTCTATGGTATCTTCTACACTTCATAGACCCTCTTCTAACTCTTGTTTTCTGTTAGTGATGCTTCCATCTATGACTCTTGATCTCTTTTCTAGGTTTTCTATCTCCAGGGTTGTCTCTCTTTGTGATTTCTTTATTATTTCTATTTCCATTTTTAGATCCTGGAAAGTTTTGTTCTTTTACCTGTTTGATTGTATTTTGCTGTATTTCTTTAAGGAATGTATATGTTTCTTCTTCAAGGGCCTCTACCTGTTTATCTGTGTTCTCCTGAACTTTTTAAGGGAGTTATTTATATCCTTCTTAAAGTCCTCTATCATCATCATGAGATGTGAATTTTAGATCAGAGTCTTGCTTTTCAGGAGTGTTGGTTTATCCAGGACTTGCTCTGTTGGGAGAACTAGCTTATGATATTGCCTTTGTTTCTATTGCTTATTCATGTGCTTGCCTCTTGCCATTTGGTTATCTCTGGTGTTAGGTGGCATTGCTGTCTCTGACTCCAGCCTGTCCCTACTGTGAGCCTGAGAGCCTGGGTATCTCAGAACTACTTGGGGTCTCACTCCCTCTGTGAGCCTGGGTGTGTTAGAACTTCTGGGGGTGAAGCTATTACTGGGTGTGATTGAGGTGGGAAGGGTTGGAGAAAAGGGTCTGCTCCTGGGCCCAGATGCAAACTGGAAACATCTTGTTCCTGGCTGGGCAGAGGTTCCTGCATCCCCTGGGCCCTGGACAGGTCACAGTTAGGTCAGGTACTGAGGAAATAGTGGTGGACTCACCAGTAAGCCTGCATATGTCCGAACTTCTGGGGGGCAAGCTGTATCTGGGTCTCATTGGGGTGGGAATGGCATGAATTTATTTCCTAGCATTTGAATATATTCCACAGGAAATAAGAATATTTCTATCCTCTTTAGATTGAGATGTGCATTGACCACTTTTGTAGAGCAAAGGACATATTATCTAGTCACTTTTCTCCATTGTATTGCTCAAACATTGGTCAACCACTACTGTCTACCAATATTTGCTGTCATTTGCTGGCTAAGTCAGCAACTGTTAACCTTCCCAGTGTCAGTGTCATATGGAAAAGGCGTTCATTATGTTCTTTCCATCCATGTGAATAGTTATACTTTACAAATATCCAGCCCTCATACTCTATGCTCTTTAGTCCCTGCTAGTCCCTTCTCCCTCACAAATAGTTCTCTTTCTGTCTTTATGGTTTTTAGTATTAATGAAACTGTCAAGGAATAATTCCTTGCCAGTTACAGACATTTGGTAATGGATTTGAGCTGTTTTTACTATTCTTTATGTCATTCCTTTTTCCACTGGTTGACAACTTCTAAATAAGTCCTCTCTCTACATTCTTGCCTTTGGTGTCTGTGTGTGTGTGTGTGTGTGTGTGTGTGTGTGCCCCTAAGTTTAATACATAACTTGCTCTAGTGTGTGTGTGAGGTTATGCAACAGAGCAAGGGCAACTTATTAATGGCTACACCACTGAAAAAAATGAAACCATTCCTCAGTAAGCTTTACTTTCTGTTAGTCCCCCAAGGAGAGGTGATACCTGAAGGTACACTATCATCCACAATGAACTATTGAGGGGCCTAATCTAGTGCAAGTTTTTTGCAGTAGAATATAGCTACAGCCAGCTCATGAGTGTAACAGCTCTGGAATGTCCAGGAAACTTCTTTTTCCTATGCACCTCCTCATTTTATGGCTTTTACATTCTTTTTCCCTCCACACCCATGATGTCCTCTGAGACTTGGAAAAGTTGATACAGCTGTACTATTTTATGGCTGAGCACTCTACCACCATGCATTCTTTACTCTTTGTCCATTTATGGAATTCTACACTGTCTTCTACTGCAATTTTTTTTTGATGGAGGCTGTATGCAACACTAATCTATGTGTGTAAACATGAATATTTAGAAGACAATTAGATGACTACTATAAAAAAAAATAGTAGGTTCTTCCATAGGAACTATGACTTTCCCAGCCAAGGGCTCTTAATCAGATTTAATAAACTTTGTATGAGTTCCCTCCAATGGAGTGGACTTCCAATCCAATTGGAAAATGGCTGAATATGTGAGAATGGAAAAAAATTTAAACTAGCATATTATTGAGACATGGGAGCCTGAACTGTTGAACTCTTCAGGAAATGGCCCGGAGGTAGGACATATGGCACTTGATAAACGATTCTCGAAATTACCAGAACAGGAACCGGGAGCGCCAACCGTACCTTGAACTCTGGAGGGGTTAGATAATATTTGCCTAGTTTAAATTTGCCAGTGAAATGCCTTCCCTCTCTTTCTTCCTGCTCTTTGGGATGTACCCCAACCCTTGTGGTTTTTGCCTTTAAATTGTGTGTTCCCCTTTGCTCAGGGCTCTTCTCCTCTACCCCTACATGGGATACAAGTTGAGCCCCAGCACGCTGATTCCCGAATAAAGCCTCTTGCTGGTTGCATCAAGTGATGACTCTTATGATTGATTGGGGTGTGCACCAGAGCACTCGAACTGAGTGGGGGTCTCCCTTTGGGTGTCCTAACATTGTGGGGGCTCGTCCGGGATCTGTGACCACCCCTCAATCTTGAAGCCGCGCTTGGAGGTAAGCTACATCTTCTATGTATCTGTCCTTGCTGGTGTGGGCAGCTCTTTCTGTTCTCCTTTGTGTGCACTTTCACTTTTGCAACCGTTTCGCCAGAGGACCAGGAGACCGATAGATGTGCCCGAAGGTCTCCTGGAGGTCTCAGGTTGCCATTCTGGGGGATGCCCCTGGAGGGGAGGAGGACCAGGGTTGCCTGGTAGCCTCCTGCAGTGTGAAGTTTTCCCTGATGGGCTCTAATAGCATCCAACTTCCGCCAGGGAAGTGTCCGGAACAGCGGCCCTCATATTTTCTTTTTCTCTCTCTCCAACTACTGTGATAAGACAACAGAGGACACATAGTCATTGATTTCTGCCTGTCTCTGGTATTCTTATTTCTTGTGCTTGTGACTTACCGACAGATGATGGGACAGACTAGGACCACTTCCCTTAGTTTGACCATAGACCATTGGACTGACATTAAACGCAGGTCCCACAATCTATCTGTAGATGTTAAGAAGGGACCTTGACAGACCTTCTGCACTTCTGAGTTGCTCACTTTTGATGTGGGGTGGCCGCCAGAGGGAACTTTTGACCCTGCCATCATTTTTGCTGTTAAGCCTGTTGTTGTCCAGCCTGGACCATCCGAACATCTGGACCAGCAACCCTACATCCTTGCATGGCAGGATTTGGCCTGGAATCCCCCTCCATGGGTCAAACCATGGGTCTGGAGACCAAGGCTGCTCCCCAGCACTGCAATCCTGGCAGTGCGGACCTTGGGGTCTGGGCAGACTGAGGACCCTAGGTCCTCCCAACCTTGGAAGATTTATCTAGAGACCCAAGACCTGCTGCTACTAGATTCCCCCTTCTCTGTACCACCTGGCCCTCCAACCCACGCCGCAAGGTGCTGGGGCTGCTGGAGCCACCTCTGCTCCTGCTGGAGAGGTACTCTCAGCTCCCCTGGCAGAGGAGTCACAGGGATCCGACCAGGGTACCTGGAGCAAGAGAGGGGTGTCACCAGACACCACAGTTGCTCTCCCTCTTAGGGAATATGCCCCTCCCCGTGGGGGAGCTGCAGCCCTTCCAGTACTGGCCCTTGTGGTCCGCAGATCTTTATAATTGGAAAACTAACCACCACGCTTTTTCTGAAGACCCCCAGCATTTGACAGGGCTGGTGGAGTCCCTAATGTTTTCTCACCAGCCCACTTGGGATGACTGTCAGTAGCTTTTGCAGACTCTCTTCATGACTGAGGAAAGAGAGAGGATCCTGTTGGAAGTACAGAAAAACGTTCCGGGAGACAATGGGTTACCCACCCAACTCCCAAACCTCATTGATCTTGGTTTCCCCTTGGACAGACCTGATTGGGACTACAACATGGTGCAAGGTAGGGAGAGACTGACCATTTATTCCCAGGCTCTAGTAGCTGGTCTCCGTGAGGCTGCTTGACGCCCCACCAAATTGGCTAAGGTAAGAGAAGTGATACAGGGGCCCACTGAGCCACCCTCAGTATTTTTAGAATGCTTGATGGAGGCTTTCCACAAATAAACCCCCATTGATCCTACCACAGAGGGACAGAGAGCCTCTTTCACCATGACCTTTATAGGGCAGTCAGCTCTGGATATCAAGAAAAAGTTACAGAGATTAGAAGGGTTGCAGGATTTGTCATTGCAAGATTTGGTGAAGGAAGCTGAGAAAGTCTATCATAAAAGGGAGACAGAAGAGGAGAAGGAACAGAGGAAAGAAAGAGAAAAAGAAGAGAGAGAAATTAGGAAAGAAAAAAGACAAGATAAGAATCTGACCTGGATCTTGGTCGCAGTGGTAAGTAAAAGAGATAGACAAAGAGATAGACCTAGGGAGCCAGGGAACCTGGGCAACCAGGGAAGAGGAAGGCACCCCTTGGATAAAGACCAGCGCACCTACTGTAAAGAGAAAGGACACTGGGCTAGAGAGTGCCCAAGGGCCCAGAAGAAAGACCTGGCCCTGGTGGAAGATGAGGACTAGGGGAGACGGGGCTCAGATCCCTTCCCTGAGCCTAGGGTAATCCTTAAGGTGAAGGGGAAACTGGTGGAGTTCTTGGTAGATACATGGGCTCAACATTCCATCTTGCTGCAACCCTCGGAACCACTCTCCCATAAGAAATCTTGGGTCATTGGGGCCATGGTCCAACAGTAATATTCATGGACTACCCAAAGATCCGTTGATCGGGAAATGGGCTGGGTAACCCACTCATTTCTCATCATTCCAGAATGCCCAGCCCCCTTGCTGGGGAGAGATCTTTTGACCAAATTAGGAGCTCATATTATTTTTACTCCAGATGGCCCTAAGGTAACAAAGGAGGGTCAGATGATTGCTCTTTGATTCCCCACCCAACAACCGTAGACATGAAGGATTGGATTGACAAATTCCCTGAGGAATTCCCCCCCCCCCCCTGTTACCTGTGGCACAGGAGATTATCATCCAATATAGGATTTAAGGGAAGTAAATAAGAGGGTTCAAGATATACACCCAACTGTCCCTAATCCATACAACTTGCTGAGCTCACTACCACCAGACCAAACTTGGTATATTGTTTTGGATTTGAAAGGTGCCTTTTTCTGCCTCCGCCTTCATCCCTCCAGCCAAGACATTTTTGCCTTCGAGTGGAGAGACCCTGACTCAGGGGCAACTAGCAGCTGACCTGGACGAGGCTACCACAATGCTTGAAGAATTCACCCATTCTCTCTGATGAAGCTCTGCATCAGGACTTGGCCACCTTCCGAGCCACCCTCTCCCAGGTAACCATGTTTTTATATGTTGATTATATTCTCTTAGCAGGACCAACTGAAGACCTATGCCGACAAGGAACTGATGAACTCCTCAAAGAGTTGTCCCAATTGGGATATCGCACCTCAGCTAAGAAGGCCCAGATCTGCCAGCAGCAAGTAACCCATTTGGGATATACTCTAAGAGAAGGTAAGAGGTGGCTGACGGAAGCCAGGACGCATGCTATCACCCAGATACTGGTGCCCCGAACTGCCCAACAGGTGTGAGAATTTCTAGGCACCGCCAGGTTCTGCCAACTCTGGATTCCGGGATTCGCTTCTCTGGCGGCATCCCTTTACCCCCTGACAAAGGGATACAACCCCTTTGTGTGGGGAGCCAAGCAACAGCAAGCTGTTGATGACATTAAGCGAGCCTTGGCTCTCACTCTACCGGATGTGACTAAACCCTTCACGCACGCTCTACGTTGAGGAGCAAAAGGGAATAGATCGCGGGGTACTGACTTCGACTCTGGGACCATGGAAGAGGCCGGTGGCATACTTGTCGAAGAAATTGGACCCAGTAGCTAGCGGCTGGCCAACTTGCCTGAAATCGGTGGCCGCCGTGGCAGTCCTAGTGAGAGATGCAGACAAACTGACTTTAGGGCAAAAGTTGACTGTGATTGCCCCTCATGCCCTGGGAAGTATCATCAGACAGCCCCCAGACAGATGTCTGTCCAACGCCTGCATGACCCACTATCAGAGTTTGCTCCTCAATGAAGCATGAGTTCAGTTTGCTCCTCCGGTAGTCCTCAACCCCACCACTTTGCTGCCTGAGACTGAGAGTGTCTCTGGTGTGCTCCACACTTGCCAAGATGTTTTGGCTGAAGAAACAGGGGTCCGGAGAGATCTCCATGACCAGCCCTCTCAAAGACCCAGTTCATGTGGTACACCCATGGGAGCAGCTACATTGTAGAAGGTAAGCGAGTGGCCGGAACTGTGGTAGTGGACTCTGAGACCGTGGTATGGGCCAGCACCCTACCTGAAGGAACATCAGCCCAGAAAGCAGAACTGATAGCTTTGATTCAAGCCTTGCGGCTGGCTGAGAGAAAGAAGACTAACATATACATGGATAGCAGGTATGCCTTTGCCACTGCCCATGTGCATGGTGCCATCTACTGGCAGTGCGGGCGGTTGACCTCAGCCTGGTTCCATGCATCACACATCAAGGCTGCGCTTCACCCTACAGAGACTGAGTGGAGGGTGGAGAATACCTCTAACCCTCTCAAGCTTCATGTGTGCCGCACTTCCTCTTGTCCTGGTGATTCTGCTTCCAATAAGTAAGGCTTCCAACCCCCATGAACCCAAGAAGCTGACATGGCAGGTCAGCTCCCAGACCGGTGACCTGGTATGGAGCATAACTAAGACTGCTCCTCCTGGTGGCCCAACCTGATCTTTGACCTTTGCTTACTGATGACTGGAATGGACTCGTAGAACATCCCTGAGTACAGTTCCGGCCAACTGCCAGTGCTCTCCAAGGCCACCCATCTCCAGTGAACTGGCACCCTGGGTTGTGCTAGACCATGGTTACAGTGCCAGCTAAGGCTGACTCCCTTTTATGTGTGCCCTAGGGATGGGCGCACCCGGCCAGAGGCTAGGCACTGTGGAGGCTCAGAGAGCTACTATTGCAAAGAATGGGGATGTGAAACTACTGGTGAGGTATACTGGCACCCCACATCATCCTGGGATCTGATCACAATGTCCTGGAACCACTCTGGGCCTACTCAGTGTCCCCAGAGGGTAAGACATGTATCATCCTCTAGCACCACCTATAACTGAGAGGCGCAATGCAATCCTGTAGTCATCCATTTCACAAACAAAGGTAAATAGTCCACTGACTGGCTCCAGGGGCATTCTTGGGGATTAGGTTCTATGTGTCTAGTATGGACCCCGGGGTGACATTTACTGTACGGCAAAAAGTGGAGGGACTCCCATCAGTCCCCATAGGCCCTAATGCTGTATTGTCAGACCAATAACCATTGCCTCCTGCCAAACCAGTGGCTCCACTGACCCAGCTGCCCACAGCTGGTTTAAGCCCAGGCACCGCGACCATGGGTACAGTCCTTATGCCCACCACTCGGCCGCTCCTGGGTATAGGTCAAAGGTTATTCAATCTAATACAAGGGGCTTTCCAGGTCCTGAATGTTACCAACCCTGGCGCTACCGAGTCCTGCTAGCTTTGTTTCTCTGCAGGCCCTCCCTATTACAAAGGAATAGGCATGCTAGGTACCTATAATAATACCACCACTCATGACCAATGTTGTTGGGAGTCTACTCAGAAACTAACCCTGACCGAAGTTTCAGGGCAGGGCACCTGTCTAGGAAAGGTACCCAAAACCCATTCCCATCTCTGCAATGAGACCCAAGCTACGGTAGGAGATGGAGATCATCGAGTCCTCGTACCCTCTCCTAACAGTTACCTTCATGACAGTCATATTACTATTGTACTAAGGGCACATTTTGCCTAGTAGGCCATCATTGTAGCTTTTAGGATTCATACTTAGTACTTTTATATTGTTTGGAATTATTTTAACCATTATTCAGCATTTCATTTTAATTTGTATATTCTGATTTTTATCCATCAGAAATTTATATAATTTCTTTAATAGTTGTATAGAATTATAGTGCATTTGTTTTCTTCTTCAAAATTTACTTAGAATTAATGTTTTAGTTATTGAAATTTGGTATAAAAGTTTTACCACTGTACCTCTGTACATTGAAATTCAATTACCTCTGTACATTGAAATTGCCATATGTTAATACTATGAATTTTATTTTCAAGTATCCAGTATATAGTAAATATCTCTTAAAAATCTTTACAATCATATATGCAAGTAGCACTAAATGAACTGAGCAGAATGTGTGTATGTGTGTGTGTGAAGCCATGTATTTGAAAGGAAGTGAGGGCGGGAAGAACAACATGAAAAGTATTGAAGGGATGAAAGGGAAAGGGGAAAATAATGTAATTGTATTTTAATTTTAAAAACTAAAAATTTAATAAAAGAGACTATAAACTTGGGTGGGTTGCGAGGTGAGGGGGGATCTGGCAGGAGTTGGAGGAGGGGATGAATGTGATCAAATTACATTGTATGAAATTTTCAAAAAATAAATAAGAACATCATTTCATAAAAGAACAGACTATTTTATTCACACAGTGTCTGCCACTTCTGTGATTTTTTTCCTCATTCTATTTCATTTTCCTTCCAACCATTTCCCTTCAGTATAAAGAATTTATGTTCACCTTCTACTGAGCCACATCTGCTAGAGTCTGCTCTCTAGAAGCTTCTCCTCCCTTATGAAGCTCGTTATTTTGCCTGCATGGCTGTAGGTGTTCTGTTGAATATACACATCTGCCACAATACCTCTTGCTGTTTTACAGTCTTGTCTCACTTCCTTTTGACTCCCATCTTCCTGCTGAGAAAACCCTATAAATTTGTAGGTTACCCTTAGTCTTTAGCATTACTGGTTCAGTTCTGAGGTGCTTAATTACACTTTTCTTTTTAGTTTTTCCTGCTCCAGGTTCAATAAACTTGATTCTCAGAGCTTCTGCCATTTGCCAAATAAGAAAATTTCAGCCAGGTTTTTCTAGCTTTTTTTTTTTTAATTGGGGAGAGGGTTAACCAGGCAGGATCAGTCTGTGACTTGGATACAGGTATACCCATCAGTTATTTCTTAAATTCTTTCATACACATGCATACACACGCACACACACACACACACACACACACACACACATACACACATATGCATGCACATGCACACACACATAGATAAATATAAAAATTATGTATATATGTTTACAAATATATATGTATATATAAAAATTAAAATGTAATTACATTATTTTCCCCTTTCCCTTTTGTCTCATCAATACCTCCTATGTTGTACTTTCTAACCTTACTCCCATTCAAATATGTGGCTTATTTATACACACACACACACACACACACACACACACACAAACACGGATCAAGTCTATCCTTTTCCAAATGAAAACAGCACTCAGTAATTACTGTGTAGAAGTATGGAAATATGTTTTTTCATGGTTTCCTCAACATTCCCCAATTTTCTTTTTTTTTTTTTCCAGAGCTGAGGACCGAACCCAGGTCCTTGCGCTTGCTAGGCAAGCGCTCTACCACTGAGCTAAATCCCCAACCCCAACATTCCCCAATTTTATCAACTTCTATTTTTTATATTTCTCACAAAAAAATTGGTTTATTTGTTCTACCATGCCTTCTGTGACCATACCATCTAGAGTCAAGTGACAAGAGGACAGGTTGTAAAAAGCAAGTAAAAAGCCTGCACTAGGTTAATGGAATAAAGTTCTATCAAACATGAGAAGATTCTCCTTCAAATTTTCGTCTCCTATAAATTCCACATGAAACTTTTTCCTCCAAACCACAGTTTTGCTTAGAATGCAGAGTGAAAGTAATAGACAAAAAGAGATGTATGTCCATTATAAGAATTGTTTTCTAGAATGGGTGAAATCTGTGTGTGATCTCAGTACCACATGAAACAAGATATTGAGGTACATAACTGCTTTCCCAGAACTTGAAAGAATGAGGCAAGATGATCATGAGCTCAAGACTCTCCTTAGCTAGACAGCAAGTTCACAGCAGTCCTGGACTCATGAAACCCTGGCTGAGGGAAAAGAAAGAAAAGACTATATACATTCTCCTTTCTTCCTCCTTCTATTTCTCTCTCTCTCTCTCTCTCTCTCTCTCTCTCTCTCTCTCTCTCTCTCATATTTAGAAGTTTTCTTTCCAGTTTTGAAAGAGAACTAGAGATTTAATTTTAGTTGTTTTTTGTTTGTTTGTTTGTTTGTTTTCTACAGATCTTATCTCTGAACCTTAGCATTCATGGTAGGTTCCCAGTTCTGTCTTCAGCCCAGGGTATACTATTGAGGAAAGCAGTTATCCCAAAGTTCAATAGCAGACACAGGGTGTGATTTGCTTAATCTAATTCAAAACAAAAATATTATTAAAATTTAATATAAAGGAGTATATAAAGAGAGAGAAAATTCTATTATTTAACTTTTGTTACACTTCTAACATGAATATCATTCAATTGTGGTACATCATTCTTTTAACAGTTATTGAAATAAGGGCACTAATATATCACTTAGAAATTTCAAATCTAAAGTACAATTATAATTCATTCTGTAATTTTTCCTAATATCTTATTATTATGTATGGATATAGAATTATATTTCTTGTTTTTATTAAAAGATAAGTAGGAGAAGGAATATGCTTTGTGGATGTGTAGTCACGTGTGGGGGGACGGGGTGTCTCCACAGGTCCATGCTGAGGTATCCCTTCCCCCTGACGGATCAACCACATGATGACATAGTATAGAATAGTTTATTTGGGGCACGTGGAGGGGAGTTGAGAGGGTAGTAGAGACAGAGAAAGGCAGAGAGAGAGAGAGAGTAGAGAAGTAGAGGCCGGCCATGAGCATGTGGAGAGGAGGGGAGTCAGAAGGTGGAGAAGGATGTAAGAAAGGCAAGAAGAAGACCGAGAAGGTAAGAGCAAGAGTGAGCAGAGGGGCAAACAGCCCCTTTTATACTGAGTCAGACACACCTGTTTCCAGGCAACTGTGGGGTGGAACTTAGACAAAATGCTAACACCACCTGTTTTCAGTTAATTAAAAAATATTAGAAAGAGGTGATGGTGGGGCAGGAATAGGGTCATCGTGATCTTCAGTTACTTCCTGCTGACTTTGGTGTGGCATGTCTCTAGAGAGCCTAGGAAAGTGGGTATGGGAATATTGGACCACTCCTAGGAGAATTGCTATTTCCTTGCTGTTCAGGGCCTATGGAAATGTTTGTAGATATATCAGAAGGAACAAGTCCAGTAGAAGCGTCTGTGTCTGTGAGAGGAGACAGGAGCATCTGCAGGTTGCTCCTTTGAAGCTGTCCTGGATGTAGTAAGCACCTGGACTTAACAAGATACTGAAATACACAGACACACACACATACAGATACACACACACACACACAAACACATACACATAATAGGTAGAGAATAAGATAAAGTACATTTGGGAGAAATATTTTTTTTTAGATGTACATTTGAAACCTAGAGGAATCCTACCCTCTGGAATAGGTAGTAAGTGGAAACTTTAGGCTATTAATTAGCAGATGTTATCTGGATAGAGTCTATTTGGTCCATGAGAGGTAGATTTCACTGGGTTTCCTGTAGCTTATAAGTTTACAAAAGAGATAACAACATAAGTTAACAACATGTACAGCCAATGAGCCTTTTGTGGATCAGAAGGAACAAAAAGGGCTTTTTCCTCATATCTAGGTGACTGAATATATGTCACTTTAAATTTAGTTAAAAGACAACCAAAGGAAAAAAATTAAAATTTGAATTTGGGATTATATAGTTGGATCATACAGTAGAATGTCTAATATTAGAACCGTTGCATAGCAAGAAGAGCAAACATGAAGAATTTAATTGCTGGAAATGAGTTTTGGTACATCTGAATTTTTGTGTAATTTATCATGAAATCTATAAGGAGTCTGGCAGTCTTAGCTAGTTAGCAAATGTATTAATGAGTAATATAGTGGTAGATTACCATTATAGAGCTAGGTCTGTTTGCTAGCTGTCAACTTACAGTTGCCTTAGCTGTCAATATAGTCAGAGATCTGGGGAAGAATAAATTATAATCTAGGAGTCATGTATTAATTTAAGTGACAGAGTTCATCTATAGTCCAAAGAATTCCCAGGTCTCTGTTGTCTCCATGGCAACTTGGGCTGAGTCAATCTGGCTTTCAAGCCCAGAAGATAAAGAGCCTTTTCTCTTTAGAATAGAGAATGTGTAAAATGAGAAATAACTCACCTTGACTTAGGCAATGTGAGCCACTTGACTCTTAGCGTCCCCCGTCTTGTTCACAGTATTTCTCAGTGGTTGTCATATCACAATCTGTTAGACTTTGGGAGATTCTGTCTGTTATAAACTTAAGTATATCAATATATATTAGCAGACCTCTGACAATATTGAGAACTATATGTATTGGTCATATCTGAATACAGCACACCATAATTTAATGGCAATAGCAAAAATCATTATTTACCAAGGCAGTATAAGAATGAACATCTTAATTATTAAGTATCTTTGACAGGTTGTGTAGTATAGAAAAACACATTTTACATTAATAGAAAAACTCTTGGCTTAGAGCTGGTGTGGACCAGAATGTGAAAATAAATAAGAGAGCTAATAGCAGTGGCTTGAGACCATAGTGACAGTACGTCTGGGCTGGTTTAGGCCTGAGAAACGAATTGAGCAGGTGGAGCTGTGATACAAACTGAGTGAGCAGGCAGGCCATAGGAACATGGGGATTGGCCTGGGGTGTGGGAGTGTTGACCTCTTCTGTTTCCAAGCTGGGCTGGTCTGATCGTGAGAGACACTTACCTGAGCCTGTGGCATGGGAAATGCACAGATTGAGGGAAGTCACAATAACAGCATGAAAACCTCAGCTAATGCTGGACTGTGGCACCACTGAATGGTGGCTGGGGTCAAGGTGGTGGTGTGGCACACACAAGCAGCTAGGCCTACTAGAAGCCCTGGCCCAGGGCAATAGTAGCTTTGTAAATTGGGTTTTAAATATCTCCATCCATTTTACTGAGATAGTTCAAATAACATCATTTTTCATTTCTCTTTGTAAAATAGAATTTATCATAACAGTGTTCTGGGTTAAATTGCAAAACTTTCTCTCTCTTAACATTTGAAAGTTCTCCGGGTCAAAGAGAGAAGTAAAGTATGCTTTGATAGATATATCCACCAATACTTTAAAATTGATTCTGTAATTTGCATAAAACATTCTATAAATTTACTAGTAAACTAACTTGATAAACTACATGTAAATATTTGTAATATTATACAGAACACTAAACAGGAGCAGGCTGTCCATGAGATGCTACTCATTTCACATAAGTTATAATAAATATAATGCCAGTGGGAACTCACTGAATATTAGAAAAAATGCTAAGAAAGGGGTCCTATTTTTATTTAGTTCCTATGGTAAAGAAGAAACAGAACCATTATAACAAGAGCTTTCAGAGCATCTGAGGTCTGATTCCAGAACCCACTTCAAGTGGTTCCTAACTCAATAAAACTCGCTCCAGATGGTCTGATACTAGCTCCAGGTCTCCAAGGTCATCTGCATACATGTGGTTCACACAAAGTCATACATACAGATATACCTATACACCACACCAATTTTTAAAAAAATATTTTTAAAAACTAGGAGAAGCACACTATTCTTCTTTAAGGTTATGTGGCTTCAGGACACACCATTGTCCTGAACTCGTTATCCACACTATGGAAAGAGGGTTGTGACTTCAGTAGATATTGTATAATAAGATTCATTTTCAGCACTGTCTAGTAAGGAGTTCCACTGCTATAATGGGTGGGGGAAACAATTTGGGGAGGAGAGGCTTTATTTCAGCTTAAAACTCTCAGGTCACACTCTACTACAGAGGGAAGTCAAGGAATGATCCCAAGGCAGGAACTGAAGCAGAGGCCATGGAAGACCATTGCCTATTGCCTTGCTTCTCCGGGCTTATTCAGTTTGCTTTCTTATAGACCCCAGGGTCACTTACTCAGAGGTAGCACTATCTACAGTGAGCTGAGCCTTCCCACAAAAGTTATTAGTCGATAAAATGCTTCACAGACTTGACAGCACAAAGTATGATGAAGGCATTTTCTTGAGTTTACCTCTTCCCAGATGACCTTAGCCAGTATCAAGTTGACATTTAAAAAAGGAAAGAAGGAAAGAAGGAAAAAGAAGGAAGAAGTTTTTCTCAAGCTTCTGATTGAATAAGTTGATTCCAGAAAATTTCATTTTAATTAGTCTAATAAGATATATTTTTTTGAGTCACTATAATACATAAAATACAATTATACTGGTCAAAGTTCTCCAGGGAAACAGAAAAAATTAATATGTCATTACAAAGCAAAATTTGATTATTTTCATTTCTATTTCATTTATTTAAGCCCTATTTTGTCTATTTATCTAATGCTCTTTGGTTGTTGTTTGTCCTTGCTTCTTAAACATCTTCAAGTGTATCATTAAGTTATTAATTTAAGATCTCTCAATTTTTTTAAAACCTTATTGGTTTCTTATGAATTTGACATCATGTACCCCAGTCCCATTAATCTCCCCTCCCCTTTTACACGCCCTCAACCCATGAAACCTTTCTCCAAGCAGAAAAAATTTCACTGTGGAAGCTGTAGTATGTCTTGTGTCACAGTGTGTCCCATAGTATACCCAGTATACCCTTTCATCTACACTTCTTCACTAGCAAATGTTCATTGCAGTGACTGGTATGGTATGGTATGGTATGGTATGGTATGGTATGAGGCCTCTGGCTTCTGCTACTCTGTCAATACTGGAATCTCACTGGGACTCATCTCAGATATCATGTTGTTGTACTATGTCATGGAGGTCCTGTAATTTTGGATTTGTAGGACCTACCTGTTCATGAACTCCAGCAGTTTATTGATGGGCTAAATGGGAACATTGGTGGCGGAAGGCTAATTCAAAGCCATGGATCTGGCCCTGAGAGGTATCTGAGCTGGTCAGCCCTTAGGGTCCATTCACCAACAACCTCTGCAACCATGACCAGCTCTATTCTGCTGCCCAGCCAAGATGATGGCCAATATAACAAGTATTGCACACAGTGAGGGACATGGCCAGTTCTCCCATTCTTATGACTCTGAGGTCAGCTCTCTGACCTGTCATACGGTACCACCACAAAGCAGACAAGAGGCAGGGACAGCTCTCCTGCTCTCATACCCTGCCTAAGGAGCAACCCCCACATTCAGTGCAAGCTCTATTGTGATAAACAAGTTCAGGGCCCATTCTCCCAAATGCTGCAGCAGGTGAGGAACAGAGTCAGCTCTCCTGCTTTCATGACCCCAGCGCCAGCTCTCTCAGGATATCCAGGTGACGGGTGAAGCCATTTCTGAACAGCCTTCAGACATCGACATGCTCTTGGCAACATGTTCTTGACCAGGGATGCCAATATGGACTTTACTAGTAGCAGAACCCTGCTCCTACAGGACCACAGATACACATGTGTCCAGCAGCATAGGCCAGGTTCCCACCATAGTCCTCAGTGGCAACAACAGTTACTCATGTCAGGATGTTCCTCAATATCCTCAAGTCTCCAGTTCTGCCTCTCATCATTGTGGCCACATCCTTCTCTTTCTCTTCCATTTCTTTACCACTCATTAACTCCTCTTACTGGTGCCTGGGGTCACTGAATGTCTGGGGTCATCACAGGAGTTGTCTCAGGAGTGCTTTGCATTATGGTCTCATACATTATGAGAAGATAACCACATGAACAGAATTCCAACTCCAAAAGCAACACTTATTTTCCTTAATATCTATTAATATCAATGGACTCAATTCCCAATAAAAAGACATAGACTATCAGACTGGGTACGTAAACAGGACCCAACATTTTGCTGCATACAGAAAACCCACCTCAGTGACAAAGACAGACACTACCTCAGAATGAAAGGCTGGAAAACAATTTTACAAGGAAATGGTCCCAAGAAACAAGCTGGAGTAGCCATTCTAATATTGAATAGAATCGATGTTCAACCTAAAGTGATCAAAAAAGATAAGGAGGGACACTTCATACTCATCAAAGGAAAAATCTACCAAGATGAACTCTCAATTCTGAACATCTACGCTCCAAATGCAAGGGTATCTACATTCATAAAAGAAACTTTACTAAAGGTCAAGGTACACATTGTGCTGCACACAATAATAGTGGGAGATTTCAACACCCCATTCTCTGCAATGGACAGATCATGGAAACAGAAACTAAACAAAGACACAGTAAGACTAACAGAAGTTATGAAACAAATGGATTTAACAGATATCTATAGACATTTTATCCTAAAACAAAAGGATATACCTTCTTCTCAGCACCTCATGGTACCTTCTCCAAAATTGGTCACAAATCAGGCCTCAACAGATACAAGAAGATTGAAATAATTCCTTGCATCCTATCAGATCACCATGGACTAAGGCTGCTGCTCAATAACAACATAAACAATAGAAAGCCCACATATACATGGAAGCTGAAAAACACTCTACTCAATGATAACATGGTCAAGGAAGAAATAAAGAAAGAAATTAAAGACTTTCTAAAGTTTAATGAAATAAAGCCACAACAAACCCAAACTTAGGGAACACAATGAAAGCAGTTCTACGAGGAAAACTCATAGCTCTGAGTGCCTCCACAAAGAAACTGGAGAGAGCATACACCAGCAATTTGACAGCACATCTGAAAGCTCAGGAAGAAAAAGAAGCAAATTCACCCAAGAGGACTCAAAGGCAGGAAATAATCAAACTCAGGGCTGAAATCAACCAAATGGAAACAAAAAGAACTATACAAAGAATCAACCAAACCAGGAGATGGTTCTTAGAGAAAAATCAACAAAATAGATAAACCCTTAGCCAGACTAACTAGAGGACACAGAGACAGTATCCTAATTAACAAGATCAGAAATGAAAAGGGAAACATAACAAAAGAAACTGAGGAAATCCAAAAAATCCGGGCAGTGGTGGTGCATGCCTTTGATCCCAGCATTTGGGAGGTAGAGGCAGCCAGATTTCTGAGTTCGAGGCAATCCTGGTCTACAGAGTGAGTTCCAGGACAGCCAGGGCTACACAGAGAAACCCTGTCTCGAAAAACCAAAAAACTAAAAAACAACAACAACAACAAAAAACCAAGCAAACAAACAAACAAAAAAAATCATGAGATCCTACTACAAAAGCCTATACTCAGCAAAACTGGAAAACCTGGATGAAATGGACAATTTTCTAGACAGATACCAGGTACCAATGTTAAATCAAGATCAGGTAAACAATCTAAACAGTCCCATATCTGCTAATGAAATATAAACAGTCATTAATCGTCTCCCAACCAAAAAAGGCCCAGGACCAGATGGGGTTAGTGCAGAGTTTTATCAGACCTTCAAAGAAGAAGCAAAACCAATAGTCCCCAAACTATTCCACAAAAGAGAAACAAAGAATTCTACCAAATATGTTCTATGAAACCACAATTACTCTGATACCTAAACCACACAAAGACCTAACAAAGAAAGGAAACTTCAGACCAATTTCCCTTATGAATATTGATGCAAAAATACTCAATAAAACTCTTGCAAACAGAACCCAAGAACACATCAAAATGATCATTCGTCATGATCAAGCAGGCTTCATTCCAGGAGTATAGGGATGGTTCAATATACAGAAATACATCAACGTAATTCATTATGTAAACAAACTCAAAGAAAAATACCATCTCATTAGATGCTGAGAAAGCATTTGATAAAATCTTGCCGGGCGGTGGTGGCACACGCCTTT